>NW_027069564.1:964775-1044198 GCF_002906115.3 Quercus suber
AATTATGTGTTTCAAAAAAAAAAAAAAAAAAAAAAAAAAAACCAGTATCATTAAGTCTTTCATCTGCACAAGAATCTGAATTTGGGTAGAGATGCGGAAAAAATTGGGTTTTGTCTTAATTGATTTTGGAGAATGGTGTTTTTTTTTTTTTTTTTTTTTTTTTTTTTTTTTTTTTTTTTTTTTTTTTTTTTTTTTTTAAGGCAGTAAGTGTCATTATCTATAATACATTATAAAAGTTGGATTCCTCAAATTAGTAGATACACAATACTGCGGTAACTGACACAATATTCTATTTGTTTAAAATCACGTGGACAAATCATTCCACTTGTTTGCCCATAATATAAAGCATTTGACATGTGTAAATAATTTACTATTTTTTCTATGTTTCAATAATAAATGGGAATTTAAATCTCACCCTTAAATGTTCTCTATTAATTGCACAAAATTTTTTGCAATCAGGGAGGTTAATTTCTAAGTGGAAAAGGCTCTCCAAAGGTTCGTAATTTTGTGTGGTGTGCGTGCTCAAATATCTCACCCAAAAAAGACAGCCTGAAGAGGAAAGTCAGAGTCGAACCGCTATGCGAATTCTGCAACAAACAAACTGAATCCGCGTGTCATATCTTATGGGAACGCCCCTTTGCTCGAGATGTATGGGCTTTGGCTAATTGTCGGATTCAATAATGTTCCAACACAGCAGCAAATTTCTTCCTCCTTTTCCAATATATGATGGACAAACTGGACGTGCAGAAGCTTGAATTTTGGTCTGCCATTGGGTGGGCTCTGTGGAATGCTCGAAACAAATACCATTTTGACTTCGGATGTAGCTGAAACACACAATGATCAAAATATACATGATTCACAGTTGATGTTTTCTTGACATGCGTACATATCCAATGAGATTGAGCACATGGTTAGCATGATAGAAGCTATTATTTCTTCTACCACAAACTATTTCAAGCATTAAGACCCTGTAGCTGTAGATGTTAGATTTTATTGAGAATAGACCCTCCATAGCATACTTAGTGGGCATGTAACCACTACATAAAAAGACAAAACAAACATTTTTATTTCACAAATTGACTATTGAGCTTTTATGAGCAATAAGTTGTAATTGGCAGCAGCCAAAAAACACGAGTATATGGATGCATGGTTAACTATATTTCATAAGATAACTTATGCATCTTTAACTTACTATGTCCCAACAATTTGATTAGTATTTGCCCCTAATTCATTTTGTTTGAACATTCTTGCCATTCCAAAATTTGAAATCTTTGGATTCATACTTTCATCAAGGAGTAGGTTACAAGCTTTTAAATCTCTATGAATAATTCTTAGCCTTGAATATTTGTGAATGTTGCTCAAACCAAACAGAAAGTAGTCCAAGCTTTTGTTGGGTATGTATTCATAGATTAGTGTCCTTTATTCTTCATGTATGCAACAACCTAGAAGCTTAACAAGATTCATGTGTTGTAGTTTAGATATGAGTATCAACTCATTCTTTTTTTTGATAAACAAACACACACAAGGGAGAGAGAAAGGGGTTCTAACACAGAGGTACACTACAACTCTACTCAAAAGCGATGGTAACTTTTAAGGGAAGTATCAACTCATTCTTGAACTCATGTATTCCTTGCCTTGAATTTTTGGATAATCGCTTTACAGCTACATTTTGCCCTGTTGGCAAATTTCCCTGTTGTGATGACAAAATAAGCTTAGGCCAGCGTAAAATATGTTTAATTAAAATATCATTCTTTAAAAAATATTTGGATCTTACCATATATACAGGTCCAAAGCCACCCTCTCCAAGTATGTTTTCTAATGAGAAGTTATGTGTGGCGGCTGTGATGTGTGCATAACTAAATACACGTAAACCATGCCCCTTTTTCCGTCAATTAAAAAATCATTGATATTAGATCTCTCTGATGTCTCTAAATCAATCCATTCATTTTCATCTTCTGTTTCATTATTGCCTGTATAAATTGACATAAAACACATAACTTCAGTTTAACAATAACATAAAATCATGAAATTGCCAAACTTTTAATTTAGGGGCACGAGTCTACGAACTTTTAATCTAACAAGTTAATTCTATATGGGAAAGATATACCTTCAAATACAACTTTTCTCCTTCGTAGATAACACAATATGCACAATAATATTATAAGCAGAGTAACGGCAATGGCAATGGAAATACCAATCCATATCCAGTTCTTCATTCCTACATGTTAACAATATAAAGTGAGAGAAAAAAACTGAATAGTCTGTATATTGATGTGTAAATAATAATGTACAATAGAGAGTATTATATAGGCTAAGTATGTGTGCAGTATAAGCAATATGAGTAAACTACAAGTATAGTATATTGGGCTAAGCCCAATGGGCTAATCTAGTCTAACCTATACACTAACATCCGCCCTCAAACTTGAGGTGGCAAGGAGGAAGCCAACTGGAGTTTGGATATAAGATCTTGAGAATGACTAGGCGGGTAAGTCTTGGTGAAGATATCAACAGGCTAGTCAGTAGAGGAGATGGAGAACAACTTGAGATTGCCTTTTTTGAGATGCTGGCGAGTGATGTGGCAGTTGATCTCAATGTGTTTGGTGCATTCATGGAAGACATCATTATGAGCAATGTAAATAGCACTACGATTGTCACAATAAAGAAGAGTGGCAGTGGGTTGTAGAGCTTTCATGTTAGCCAAGAGCCAGCAAAGCCAGACAAGCTCGCAGGTAGTGTCGATAAGGACATGATACTCAACCTTAGTATTGGAACGGGAAACCAAATCCTACTTCTTGCTAGGCCACGAGACAAGAGAAGTACCCAACAAGAAACAGAAACCTCAGATAGAGCATTGATCAGTCGGATCACTTGCCCAGTCCACATCTGAATAAGCATGAAGCTCGAGAGAAGACCGAGAGGAGTAGTGGAGACCATGATAAAGTGTGCCCTTGACATATTGGAGAATTCGAAGAACAACAGCATAGTGGACAGAACGAGGGCCATCCATGAACTTACTAACCATATCCACGGCATGTGAAATATCCGGACGAGTAGCAGTAAGATAGATCAAACTACTAACCAACTGACGATAGCGAGTAGTATTAGATACAGGTTCACCATCCAAGGGTGTGAGCTTTGCATTGTATTCCAAGGGAGTGTAAATAGTCTTGTTGTCGGTGATACCAGCTTTGGAGAGAAAATTCGAAATATATTTAGTTTGAAAAAGATAGTATCCATCAGAGAATGAGGTAACCTCAAGCTCAAGTAAATAGTTGAGAGTGCCCAAATCTTTCATCTTAAAATGCTGACTAAGGAAGTGCTAAAAAGAGCGGATACCTGTAGAATCATCTCCAATAATTATCATATCATCAACATAGAGAAGAATAAGAGTGATACCAGCAGAGGATCTTTGGACAAAGAGAGTAGTGTCATGTGGACTCGAAATGAAACCCTACTGAGCAACAGCCGAGATAAACTTTTCAAACCAAGCTCGAGGAGCCTGCTTAGGGCCATAAAGAGCACGGTGAAGGTGAAAAACTTGACTGCTTGAGTGTGGATAGCTAGGGGGTGGTTGCATGTACACTTCTTCTTGGAGATCTCCATTGAGGAAAGCATTCTTTACATCCATTTGATAAAAAGGCCAATGGCAAACAACAGCCATAGCAATGAGACATCTGACAGAGGTAAGGTGAGTAACAGGAGCAAATGTTTCCTCATAGTCAATGCTATACTCCTGGTAAAGCCCTTGGCAACTAGGCGAGCTTTATATTGTTCAACAAATCCATTAGCCTTAGTCTTGATCTTATAAACCCACCTTCAACCTACTACAGATTAACTAGGAGGCAAATCAACCATATCCTAAGTGTGATTCTTATGAAGGACATCTAGTTCTTCATTTATAGCTTGCTGCCAAAGAGGGTCAGTATGGGCCTCACGATAAGTGTGAGGTTCATAGAGGGTGAAAAGAGAAAAAGAGTAGTGATAACTAAAGAGATAAGGGGGAGGAATGCTTACTCGAGTAGAGCGATGAAGTTCAAGACCAACAAGAGACTTAGGAGAGGGTAGTGCCACAGGATCCAAGATAGGCGGGTCATATGGCAGGGATAGAACCGAAGATGAGTCGTTTGGAGAGGCAACTGATGTCAAAGAATCCTCTACAAGTTCAAGATAAAGAGGGAGGAAAAGATTAGTAAAAATGGGAGACTTGGAGGAAGAGGACGTAGAAAATTGCTGAAGACTCGTGAAAGGACAATGTTCCCAAAACTTAACATGATGGGAGACATGAAGGTGATGAGAAATGGGATCATAGCAGCGAAACCCCTTTTGAGATACACCATTACTAAGGAAATAATAGAGACGAGTACGAGGCTGGAGCTTTGTTCGTTCATGAGGAGGAAGAAAGACAAAGCAAACACAACTAAAAACCCGAAGAGAGTAGTCAGGGGTTTGATCATAGAGAATCTTAAATGGTGATTTGTTGTGTGTTGTTGGTGAAGGAATACGATTAATGGTGTATACAGCAGTGAGTGCGGCCTCACCCCAAAAGTGCTCAGGAAGAGATGCAAAAATGAGAAGGGTGCGGACAACATCAAGAATGTGACGATGTTTTCGTTTTGCATGACCATTTTGTTGAGAGGTGTAAGGACAAGACTGCTGAGTAAGGGTACCATAACTGTCTAAAAAGGATAGAAAAGATTTATCATTATATTCTTGAGCATTATCTGATCGAAAAACTTTAACGGTGCGATTGAACTGTGTTTCAATCATTTTTTGAAATGTTTGATAAATAGACACAAGTTCAGACCTATGGTGAAGCAGATAAATCCAAGTATATCGAAAAATCATCCACAAATATGACAAAATATCTAGATCCCCCTTCAGTGGAAATAGGTGGAGGACCTCAAATATCAGAATGTATAAGATCAAAAGGTGCAGAAGAAAATGAGTCACTATTACTAAAGGGTAATTTTGTTTGTTTGCCAAAATGACAGAAAGTACAATCAAAATTTTGAAATTGAACTGAACCTAAATGACCTTGAGAAGCTAACAACTGAAGATGAGATAAGGATGGATGACTAAGACGAGCATGTCATAGACCAGGTGAGGGGGTAGTAGGGGTAGCAGCTGCAGAAACAACTTGTGAAAGAATCTTGAAGTTATGAACCTCAAACATGCAACTAACTTTACGGCTTGTCCCAAGCACTTGACTCATTCGGGGATCTTGCACATCCACACCATGATTAGTAAATAGAAGATCTATGTCTAATTCACAAAGTTGACCAACAAAAAGCAAATTGAGGGATAACTTTGGGATATGAAAAGTGTCACTAAGGGATAAACAAAGAGAAGAGATTGTTCCTTTATGACTAACAAGCATAGGAGTTCCATCAACAATGTAAATGGTGATGGGGTGTTTTAAGGGTGCCTTATTAGAAAATTGGGATTCATCAGGAGTCATATGGCTACAACATGCAGTATCAAAAAACCAAAGTTGTTTACCTGAGGTGACAGAAAGGGCAGTGAAAGTTCGGGATAAAACCTATTGAATTACTGCCTCAATATTAGCTATAGTAAGTAAGGAAGCCAAAGATGGACCTTTAAGAACCCCTGGATTTGAAGGACATATAGCAGTTGCCTGAGGAAGAGAAGCTTTATTTCACTCTTGCATAAATTTCTGCAGTTTGTGACAAACTGAGATGTCATGGCCTTTAGCACGGCAAAACTCGCAACGAGTACCTTTGGAAGACTAAGAGGTGGGACGCACAGAGTTTATTTGTGGAAGAGCAATGAATGCAGTAATGAGAGGCTGCGAAGATGGTGTAGCCAGTACATGATTATACGATGACGTGTGATGAGTAGGCCGATGATTCTCCTTAGAAATGAGCTCCTTGACTGTAGCATCAAGAGAAGGAGTAGGAGACTGGCTAAGAAGAGAAGCCCTAGTAGGCTCAAAATCCTTATGTAAACCCATCATGAAGTGCATAAATTTACGGCAATCCTGATATTTGACAAAGAGCTCAATGTACTTAGAACACACTAATGGAGGATCGCAGTAGAGAGTTATTCCCCCATAGTAGAAGTCTGAGAATAAAAATAAGAAATAGACTGACCTGGCTCTTGGTGCATTTGATAAAGCTTTAATTCAATGTGGAACTCCAAGCTTGAATCATTAGTGCAATTATAGCGATCGGCCAGAAAGGTATTTATAAACCAAGACAAGATCTTACTCTGAATACTCTCCCATTCCTCTAGGCGTTCTTCATAATCATCCGCTGTAATAGTAGTCTTTGAGGCATCTTCAGCAGCTGTGGCTTTGGACTGAGGTTTTTGTACTGGCTTAGGAATTGAACCAGTCACATATCTCCATATTTTACGACCCTTGAGAAAGAAAGTCATATTCTAAGACCATGCATGATAGCTAGTAGGACCATCCAATATAATGGTGATAAAATGTATGATATCTCGTTCGTTTTGTTGAGCGATAATGAAGAAAATGACCAAAAAGTGGGATTTACAGACCTCAAATGCATAAATAGAGCCCAAAATCAAAATCTACGCGAAAAGTTGAGCAAGACAGGCCCTGTTGAAAATTTTTTACTTTGGTCAAAAGCCAATAGTCAACGGCTCATGTGTTGACATGGCAGTATGACGTCACCCTAGGGCTGATGTGGCAATACGTGAAACGGAGCAGGCACTTATAAGCACGTGACGGCACTGTTCCTGGCACGTGAGGTATGTGTGAAAGGCTGACGGTGCGTGGTGGCATGTGCTCGTGAGGTAGAAACTTCAGACAGTGTGTGTGACGTGGTTTCTAGTGGCTCTTTATTGGGTTTTGCTCGGGATCGTAAGATCTGTCAATTTGTGTCTTGACTTTGGTAGTTTGATCAACAAAACTGATGAAATCGAGTGTTCTAGGGGCTGTGGGCTTGACGGCGGTGACTCACTTCTGACAATGACTACTGGATGAAGGCGAGGGTAATGGAAGAACGACGGAGATGTCCACAGGAATAAGAAAGTTAGAGGAATGGCTCTAATACCATGTTAACAATATAAAGTGAGAGAGAAAGACTAAATAGTCTGTATATTGATGTGTGAATAATAATGTACAATAGGGAGCCTTGTATAGGTTAGGTATGTGTGTAGTACAAGTAATATGAGTAAACTACAAGTACAGTATATTGGGCTAAGCCTAATGGGCTAATCTAGTCTAACCTATAGACTAACACTACATTCGGTAATAAGTAGCTGTATTAGTAATCATCATATTTTAATAAAAATTATATTTTTCTTATCGACAATCTACAAGTAGGAGGAAGTGAAATTTTGATGCCTTAAATTCAACTGTGAAGCTTGTGGAAGAGCCACTTATAAAGAGATTACATGTCTAGTGTGCATTGAGAAGCCTAATTAGCTTAAGAGATTTAAAATTTTAAATGTATCTAGCATTGTGTTGGGTGGAGAAGGGAATAGAGAGAATGGGATTTAGTGGAAGAGAGTTTAATTCACCTAATTTGGATATATATATATATATAGATTTTAATTAAGAAGTGTAATAGAAAATATTCGTTCAAATAACAAAATGTTCAAAATTTAAAGAATAAAATATAACATTTCAAAAAGAGGGGAAGTGGAAGGAGGAAGTAAACAAAGTAGGAAGAAAATGAGTACTGAATTTATAAAGTAGATTTGATACTCGAAATATTTGTGAAATGCAAAAGAGGTTGATGGATAATATTATTAGTATTTTCCTCTAAGATGTAAAAGATCTTAATATAAGTTTAGCATACAAACATACATACTAAGAAATTAAATTTAAATTTTATGATAGCGACTTGGCAAATTAGTCAAGTTGGTTTTAGGTTTGACACATGATTTGGGTCAACATCGGGTGCAATTAAGACGAATTTCGATATCTATTATTCATACCTTTTTCTTAAGTACATTAATGAGTACATGATTAGTTTTGCAATGTTTATTTGCTAGTGACTAACAAGGGTGTGCATGGATCAAAATGGGAGACTGGAGGGCTTTTGCAATCCATCCTAACCTAAATTCTTAGCCCAACCCAATCTATCACATGTGTAGAAACCAACTTAATCTAAACATTGGTCGAATTGGGTTGGTGGGTTTTTTAAGCACTTTTTTCAATAAGTTTTTACAATTTATGTTAGGTTCTAAAGATTTAGGAATAAATGTTTAGAATTCTATTTTCTTTGTGTTGGCAAATCGAGAACAAAACATGTCTAGTCTATGTGTAAGGCTTTGCTCAAAGGTGTATGTTTTAAGCTTCAAGTTCGAGCTAACTGCAGAAAAAAAAGAGCCAAAATCTACCAAGCTCGATCAATCGAAAATCACAAAAATCAGATTCTACTAAATTTTTAAACAAGTCCTAAGCCCACAAAAGCGTTTAGGGTTTCATTCTAATTTGTCAACATATAAAAAGGAAACCCTAGCTACGCTTTGGAGATATTTTTGGAAGACATGTGTGTTACTCTTTGTGAGATCTGAGAGGTATTGTATTTTCTAACTACACAAGCATCTACCGAAGCAAGATCTACAATCAAGCGTTAGTAGAACCTAGTTGTAGCTACAGAGACCAACAAGTGAAGTTGGTCTGAAACCTTTGAGTGGGATCTCAAAGTCACAAGCGTGGGTGCTTATGTGGTGCAAATCCAAGAGAGAAGGAGTCTGTGGATTCGAAACTTGCACGTGGTTGCGTCAGTAAGTTACTAATTGAGGTAGCAATAGATTTAGGATTAAATCTAATTGTAAAGATTTCAATTCTCTTATAGTGGATTTTCTTTACCTTAAGGATAACTAGGTCAAATTCTCTCCAGGTTTTTACTTTGAAATGGTTCGTTTCATTAGTTTTCTTAGATCATCATATCATGGTGTTATTTACTTTTCCGCTGCTTTGCATCGTTTCATTGATTTTCCTAAGTTATCATATCATGGTATTATTTACTTTTCTGCTGCTTTGCATGATATGATTTATTATTGTTTAACATAGATCTGAATAATTAACCTAAGTAACTACTTGGCTAATATATTATGTTTGTTAACGTGTATTAAGGTATGTGGGCTTTAGGCCCACCTTGTTTACTTGTATAGCACACTTACTTGTACTGCACACTTTACCTCCTATATAAAGGTACTCATGTATATTCTATTACTTGAGAAATACAATATACTTATTCAGCATTTCTAACCTGGTATCAGAGCCACTGCTCTAATTTTCTTGTGTCTTGCAGCTTTGTCTTTTCCACTGCCTGAACTTCTATGGTCAGTAAGACCTTTCAGTGCCCTCTCTTGACTACTTCGCCGCTGTCAGAGGTCCTTAGGGTTGAATCTCCACCGCCAAAAGCTCCTCCTTCGCTGCCATGACCACTGCCATCATCGGATCAGTCACTTCTAACCTCTTATTAGGACATAAGACATATCATCGTGTAGCTTCAATCACTCTACACAACGCCGCCAGAAACACCCTCATTTGACCATCCACGTGCTAGTCAAAATTTCAGCAAAAATCTTCAAAGCACTTCACGCGCCATAAGGGTTTCTCCAATCTAATTGCTGCCATTAGCATCAGAATCGTCTTTCTCTAATCTACATTTTTAGAAAAGAATCAACTTCGTCAAATAGCTCACGCGGCCTCACGCGTTGCCAGTATATATTGCACCAAGTTCACACACCTCACGCGCCGTTCTGTTGCCTCATGTGCCACACGCGCCAAACATCTTTGCCACGTTTGCCCTAGCTAACGTTAGCGTCTTGTCATCTACTAACGTCATCTCCTAGTCAGCCTGTTGATGTCATCCGTTGACCTACCTCTATTGACCATTGACATGACAACATTGATCATTGACAGTGAGATAAACAAGGCTTCCAACCAAGAAAGAGAGGGATTAGACAATGTTTTCCCCCCTGAGGGAATCAGATAGCATTAAGCTCAACTGGAGTGTCAACAGTCTTGCTATCAGTGAGTCCAGCTTGAGGCAAGAGTTCAGAGGCATACTTGGCTTGAGTAATATAAAGTCCATCTTATAGAATGAGTGATTTCATGAACCAAGAAGTAGCTAAGATGTCCAAGATCTTTCATCTCAAACTGCTTACTGAGAAAATCCTTGAGTTCCTGAATGCCACTGAGGTCATTACCAGTTATGATCATATCATTCACATACAGGAGAAGTAAAATAGTGTCTTTGTTAGTAGACGAAGAAATAAGATAGAATTATAATGACTGGCCATGTAACCCAAGCGATAGATGGTAGAGCTGAATTAGGCAAACCAAGCTCATGAAGCTTGTTTAAGGCCATAAAGTGCACGTCGAAGGTGACAAACTTTGTTTAATTCAATAGAGAGACTAGAAGGAGGTTGCATATAAACTTCTTCACTTAAATCCCCATTAAGGAATGCATTTTTAACATCCATCTGAAAAAAGTCCCATTTATTGGCAGCAACAACAGCTAAGAAGGCACGAACAGATGAGATACAAGCAACCGAAGCAAAGGTCTCTTCATAATCAATACCATACTCCTATGTAAAACCTTTTGCAACAAGACAAGTTTTGTAGTGCTCAATGGACCCATCAAAGCGAGTCTTAATCTTGTAGATCCACTTACAACCAACCATAGATTTCCAGGAAGGAGAGTCACCAAATCCTAAGTATGGTTTTTAGATAATGCATCAAGTTCCTCTTTCATTGCAATCTTTCATAAAGGATCAATGGAAGCCTCACGATAGGTGTGAGGCTCGTACAGTGTAGAAAAGGTAGTGTAACAATGATAGTCAAGTAAATGTGTAGAAATGGATCTTACCCGAGTTGCGTGATGTGGTGGAATGTCTTGTGTAGGATCTTCAGGAGGAGCAGGAGTAGGGGACCCAAGCTCAAGGTTGGGTAGCTTATTTTCAATTTGTGCATCTTCCACCTGTTCATTAAAGGGTGAACTAGGAAAGGGATTAAAGGAATCTGGTGTTTGAACAGAGAAGTCTATAGGAGAATCAGGAGCAACTATAAGAGGATCCGGAGCAGCTACAGAAGGAATATGTGCCTCATTTGGAAAAATATCTAAGATAAAGGAGGAAGATAGGAAGGCACGGAAGTGAGAGAGCTCGACAAAGGAGCGATGTTCCCAAAAGACAACATTGCGGGAGATATGAAGACAAAGAGAGATAGAATCATAACACCAATACCCCTTTTGAGCTCGCCATAGCTAAGAAAACAACAAAGCCTTGACTGAGGCTTAAGTTTGTTATGCTCATGTGGTTGAAGAAGAACAAAACAAGCAGAACCGAAGCAATGAATCTGTAGATAGTCTGGAGGTGACCCGAAAAGGCGCTCATATGGAGCTTAATTTTGGATAACAGGACTAGGAATACGATTAATAGCATGAAGAGCAGCATCGCCCCAAAAAGGAGCATGAACTTTGGCAGAGAGAATGAGAGCATGAATAGTTTCAAGAATATGACGAAGTTTTCATTCAGCTCTACCATTTTGCTAAGAGGTACCTAGACAAGTTAGTTGATGAATAATGCCATAGAAATGCAAAAAAACTTAGAAAGCATATTGAGTGTACTTAAGAACATTATCAGATCGAAATTTTTTGATGTGTTAGGAAAACTGAGTTTCAACCATTTTTGCAAAATTAGAATATAGTTGCAATAATTCAGAACGATGTTTCATATTAAAAATCCAGTTATAGCGAGAGTAATCATCAACAAAGACAACAAAATATCAAGATCCACCAATACTAGAGATAGAGGAAGACCCTCAAACATCAGAATGAATTAGGTCAAAGATATCAGTGGATATTGATCCACTAGTATTTAAAGGCAAAGTTGGTTTTTTTCCTAACTGACATGAAACACAATCAAAATTTCTATAGACACTAAACCTAACAAACCTCTAGAAGCCAATTGTTGTACCCGAGAGGAAGATGCATGACCAAGTCGAGCATGCCAAAGTGCAAAGGAAGGAATAGAAGAAACTACAGCAGCTGCAGCAACAAAAACAAGAGCAACAAGTGGAAGACGAAGGTTGTTCACAGAAAACATTTGCCCAATTTTAGGACCGGTCCCAAGCTCCTGTCCTGTCCTTGGATCCTACATAATACACCTAGAATAATCAAAGATAATGCGATAACTCAGCTTAGCTAATTGTCCCACAGAAAATAAATTGAAAGAAAGGTCAGGAACATTAAAGACCCCAGGAATCGAAAGGTTGGAGTTTGAAGCGGAACCTATATTATGACCAGACATTGTAGAACTGTTTGCTATGCGAATATTAAGAGGGTGTTGTGTAGGTTTAAGTTCAGAAAAATAAGGACGAGTGAGGTGTCATGTGATTGCAACTAGTAGAATCCATAAGCCAAGAGGAAAGAGACATACCAGATAAAACTGAGAGAGAAGAGGAATAAGATGCATTACCAACCATACGAATGACATTAGTGATGATGTTTTTAAGGTCATCTATGGAAATAGTGAAAGTACGTCCTGAAGACTTAGACTGTGCAGAGACGGGAGTCATTGGTTGGACACTCTCAGTGTTAGCAACAGTAGCAGCAAATATTGAAACAGCTGATTTGTTGCAATGATAGCAAGTCTCAATATTGTGGCCAAAACATTTGCAAGAATTGCAAAAACGTTTGCTGGATTGTTAGCGATGATTATTGCAATAAGAAGAAGGCATGTCCTTATTCTTCATTTAGAAGAAAATTTTGCAAAAATGGGCTCCACAGATGAAATCTACGCAAAAAACTGGGTAAGGAGCACTTAAACTGAAAAAGTCAACATTGGCAAAAAAAGTTAACAATTAACTCTAGTCAAAGTCAACCAGCAACTACTTGGCTAATATATTATGTTAAACAATTTGGTTTAAGGGGTCTAAACAAACAAACAATTCACATAATATGTTTTAATTATATTTTAAATTTCAAAATTCATCTAATTTAATTATCAAAATTCTAAAATAAATCAAACTAAAAACATTTAAATTATAAACTTATATATATGGTGAATCAAGTGGGTTGAAAAAATTGTCAGTCCAAACCCAACATAACCCGAGGTTTAAAATAAAATTCCAATCCAACCCATCAACTCACAAAATATCAACACGAGCGGTTGGGTTGTGTTGGATTGTGTCAGTTTCATCAGTTAAGTGAGTTGGATGCAAAACCCTATCACTTTAAAGTTGGAAAAAAGCATTGCAAATTGCTCGAAAAAATTAGTAAACTTACCCCTATCAGAAGGCTTTGATGATAGAACATAAATAGAGTAATGATCAACAGAGTGATTGGAAATGAACTCCCACTTTCCAAAATTGGCATCCAGTGTTGTTATCAAACAGAGAAGTAAAGGCGACACAACTATAGTTGTTCTAGCAAATAGCTCTACAATCACTGATGCTATGACTTGAATTATAGAGGGGTGAAAAATCTCCAGCCACTAAATATCCAGATCTAAGATCAAATTTGTGCCTACACATTGGTTGCTTCCAAGTCTGCATCCTCCATTATTGTTATAACCATCACAATTATCAGCTCGAGCAATATCTTCTCCTTTCAAGTCCTTTAATTGCCCTATAGGACTAAGCAATCATTCTGAAACCAGACTTTGATTTCTGTTACTAAGATAAAAGTATTCTTTGTCTTTATTTGAAACAATGACGGAATCATACATAGATGTTACATTTGGTGAAATATTCTCAAAAACATTTCCTCCCATCAATGCCCCACTTGACCAATAAACCTCCCCTTGTCACCGAATGATCAATTGGTATCCCTTGGGGTTCCATTCAAGACTAAACAGCCCTGGATCTAGGATGAGCTCTGTTGACCATAATGTGAGTGACCAAGTTTTGCTAGTTTTGTGGCTAACCCCTAACTTCATTCGGGGCAAAAGTATATTAGAAGGATAATCAAAACTTTGCCATAAGACCCATTTCATAGTTCGGTTCGAATGCAATTCTTTTAAGATAAAATTTCCAGAATTCAATAGAGTAGTAACTGTGTTTTTGGTAGGTTTAGGAGAATGGTATAAAACCGTAGGATCACCACCTTGTTGTACAGTTTTCATTGTTCCCTTGTTGTCCACAGTAAACATGCCTGAATTGTTATGAATAGCATTGCTTCCACTGCCAAACTACACAAAAAGATTATAAGGACTGTTAGGTTCTAAAGACTTAGAATTTGATGTATTTAGAACTCTAATGTGTATTATTGGCAAACCATGATCAAAATAGGTTGTTAGTCTTGTTTAGACTTGCTCAAAGTGTGGGTTTATGTAAAGTTGGAATCGAGTGGCTGCAGAAGTATTAGTGACTTTCGGCTTGGCTCGATCGATCGAAAATTAGACTCGATCAATTGAATCTCGGCCAAAACGTTTTTCTTCAGAATTTTCCAACTCAGCCCAAGCCCATTAAGGATTAGGGTTTCAGATCTACTTCTTCCACTATATAAAGGAAACCTTAGCCACGTTTTAGAGTAGCTCTGGATGCTCTTGTTGCTCATATTTGCGGTTTGTGTGCATCTCTTGTGAGATCCTTGAGACGCTTTCCTTCACATAAACTTAGGGTTTTCAAGGTATAGATATTATCAACACCTTGATGATTAACTCAGTTGCTGCCGTTGGAACTTAAAGAAACACAAGCAAGAGTGCTTGTATCATGTGGAGAATCCAAGAAAGAAGGAGTCCGTGGATTCGGAGCTTGCACGTGGTCATGTCAATAAGTTCTACTGGTGGGTAACATTAGGAAGTCAAACGGGAAGCTTGTAAGTCATTTTGAATGAACTTCGATTCTTTCAAGATAATGGATTCAAGTTTGCCTTGAGGATAGTTAGGTTAAATCCTCCCCAGGTTTTTTACTGGTTTGATTTTCCTAGGTGATCATATCTTTATGTTCTTTATATTTCCGCTGCTTTATATCTTGATATGATTATTTGATTGTGTTAACCTAGATTTGCATAATTTGACTAAGTTAATCATTTGGCTAATAAACTAGGTTAATCCAATTGTTGTGTTTTAAGGGGTCTAAAAACTTAACAAGTGATATCAAAGTGGGTAACTCTCTTGTTTTAGATCTTTTGATCTAAAAGCTGATCCTTGACCCCTGTTGTCATGGATAATTTGAAGTATCTTTCTGATCATGTTTCTGCTCATGCTTCTATTGATTTTATTGATGCTTGTGAAACTCTCCGTAAAGAATTATTGAAATCTATGAAAATTGCTAAGAAATTCAAAGAAGAGTTAAAATTGGCTAATCTTGAAAAAGAAGAATTGCTTGTTAGATTAGATGAATCTAATAAAAAGAATGAATTTTTGAGAAATCAAATTTCCTCTCAAGATGAGAAGATGAAAAGCTTGGAACAAGAGTTAGTTGAATCTAAAGTTAAAATTAAAAATTTGATTAGTACCAAGCCTGCTGCTGATAACAGAAGTGTTTCTGTTTCTCTTAAGCCTAAAACTGAGAAAATTTATATCTCTCAGTTTAAGAGGAATAATACACTCTGTTTCTCATGGATTTTCACTTATAAAACCGAAGAATCGTGCTATATGGGTGAGAAGATTCTCCAAGGTAAGTGTTGCTAACTTGTCATTGATTTAATTTTTTCAATTATTTGTGGACATGTTTTGTTTTAGTTTTTGGTTGTTTTATTTTCTTTGATTGTTTTGTTTTTTTTTTTTAAAAAAAAAAATCCAAAAACATTGAAAATTTTCAAAAAGACAAAAATATTTTTATTTTGTCTCTAGTTTTTTTTTTTTTTTTTAATAATTAAGGATTACATGAATTATGATATCTCTTTTGATTTAGAACATGCTTGATATTGTGGAGAAACTTGAATAGTATGCTAAGCTATTTCTGATTTTGTGTGAGTATGTACTAATTTGTACATGTACTTAAGGGTTAATTAATAAATTGATATTTCTTGTTTGTGTACCATCTATAGCTTAGTTAAATACTATCATGCATTGCATTTTTCTTGTTCATTTAGCATAATATGGGTTTTTTGTTTTGGTCATATAGCTTTTAAAACCGAAAAGATTTTTGTGTTTTGTATATTATATCTTGGATTTATAATCAAGGATTGGCCATATTATCTTTACATAACAAGTTTATGTACCTTGTTTAGCTTGATGAGCTTATTTATTGCACTTGGCTAGTTGAAGCTTTGTAGTGCGTATTGAGTGGGAAAGATGTTTATGGTGTTTATCACTTTGTCTTAATCTTGAAGTCACATGTTATTTGACTGTCGGACTTGATTCTTTTGAGAAATGCATAAATAACCATCTCACCACTATTCACTTGCCAATCATGAACACCTTTGTGCATATCGTAAGATTTTGTATCCAAGAAAATGTAGCACATGCACAAAAAGAACATAAGGTGTAACCTCGGTTTAATTGCTAAATGCTTAAAATTGGTGTGTGCTATTAAGCTTGATGCCAAATTACATAATTAAAATTGGTGTGTACATTATCTTGGCTTTTTAATAAGTTTCTAATTAAATTAAAATTGGTGTGTATATTATGAGGCAAAATCAAGAAACTTACATGATTGCAAACTTTTGTTCTAGAAGATGTGAGAGTTATATGATGTAACTCTTTTGGTAATAGTCTCTTTCAAATTCTATGTGATGAATTTTGTAGACTTTGTGTTTGATTTCTTTTCACATATCACCTCACATATATCTCAAGCTTTTGCTAGTTGCACACACTAAACAAGTTACTCTTTGCTAAACTTGGTACATTTTATTGTGTGTGATCTTGTTGTGGTCATCCAAGATTAAAAGTTCCTTGATCTTAATGCAAAATGTGTTTAAAATTTGAGAAATTGGAAATTCTAGAGCTTGAATGTACCCGAATTGGGGATTTTGTTCAAATTGGGTTCAATTGATACAATTGGCTTGTTGAATTGATGTAATTGATCATTATATTATGTATTCTAGCTTGTGTGACGATCAATTAGTCAATTTTTTCCAAAATCTTAACAAGTGGTTTTCAATTTTTGGAGTTTTATTAGAAACTCTATGCCCAAGCAAATTTTGTGAATTTAACTAGTATTGAACTTAGTTTCACTACATTAGAGCATGCATCATGACATATTTTTTAATGCATCATTTGTATTTAGGATTCACATGCATTACATTGATTTTTGTATCTATTTTACAGTTTTGCAGTCATATCTCTCATTGTTTTCACACATAACATGCATACACTTTGCTACATTAGGTACTCAACTTGATCAAAAAATTGATTGATTAATTTTTGAGCTATGTACTTTCTAGTATATGCTTTTTTTATGTGTGAACTGTAGAAAATATTTTTCTTAAGAGATATAATAGATAATCAATGTGCAAATATTTTTCTCTACTTATGCAACTGTTTATGGGTCACCTAGTGTCATGTTTGCATTTATTGAACGAGAGAATATTTTTTTCATGTGTATCCTTACCTTAGTTTTTAACTTTGGTTTGTGTGTTTTTATTTTCCTCACCTCCTAAAGTTTCCCCAAAACTGTTTTTTCCAAAAAAACTTGTTTTGTTTTTCCTATTTTTATAGGGGAAGATTTTTTTAAAACCTTTGTTGTTCATAGGGGGAGTTGTCTATTTCTATAGAGTTGAAGTGGTTTATGTCCCCTTGATTCTCTATTTTCTCTTATCCTTTATTGCGTATGGTGACTGTTTACTCTTTGTATGAGTTGTCTTTGTCAATACGTGACAAAAAGGGGGAGAAATTATTGGTTTATGGGAAACATATTTGTCTTGTTTAGGGGGAGTTGAAATAATTTTTGAAAGGAGAGAATATAAGTAAAAACTTTTTGTTCTATCTAACTTAGGGGGAGAGTTAGTTTACTTATGTTTTATTTCTGTTTCTTGTTCACTGCTTATTGATTTATATTTATGAGTTATTCATGATATATGTCTTTGTTTTGTGTTTTGTGAAGTCAAGAATTTATTTGTTGATTTACTGTTTTTCTATCACACATGTGTTTATGCGTTTTGTTTAATGTTTCAAGAATATACAAGTTGATTCAATTGAGCTGCTGTCTACACTTGCAACTGATGGATAGTAGTTAGGATTGAATTTGTATTATGAGCATTATTTTTGTAAAGGGCTTTTATTTGTAAATTTTGAGTTTTTAAATTGTGTTTTGTCACGGATTGCCAAAGGGGGAGTTTGTTAGGTTCTAAAGACTTAGGATTTGATGTATTCAGAACTCTAATGTGTATTGTTGGCAAACCATGATCAAAACAGGTTGTTAGTCTTGTTTAGACTTGCTCAAAGTGTGGGCATTTTATGTAAAGTTGGAATCGAGTGGCTACAGAAGTATTAGTAACTTTTGGCTTGGCTCGATCGATCGAAAATTAGACTAGATCGATCGAATCTCGGCCAAAACATTTTTCTGCAAAATTTTCCAACCCAACCCAAGCCCATTAAGCCCATTAAGGATTAGGGTTTCAGATCTACTTCTCCCACTATATAAAGGAAACCCTAGCCATGTTTTAGAGTAGCTTTGGATGCTCTTGTTGCTCATATTTGCGGTTTGTGTGAATCTCTTGTGAGATCCTTAAGGAGCTTTCCTTCACATAAACTTAGGGTTTTCAAGGTAGAGATATTATCAACACTTTGATGATCAACTCAGTTGCTGCCATTGGAGCTTAAAGAAACACAAGCAGGAGTGCTTGTATCTCGTGGAGAATCTAAGAAAGAAGGAGTCCGTGGATTCGGAGTTTGCATGTGGTCGTGTCAGTAAGTTCTACTGATGGGTAGCATTAGAAAGTCAAGCGGGGAGCTTGTAAGTTCTTTTGTATGAACTTCGATTCTTTCAAGATGGTAGATTCAAGTTTACCTTAAGGATAGCTAGGTTAAATCCTCCCCAAGTTTTTTACCGGTTTGGTTTTCTTGAGTGATCATATCTTTGTGTTCTTTATATTTCTGCTGCTTTATATCTTGATATGATTATTTGATTGTGTTAACCTAGATTTGTATAATTTGATTAAGTTAATCACTTGGCTAATAAACTAGATTAATCCAATTGTTGTGTTTTAAGGGGTCTAAAAATTTAACAAGGATGACTTTGATCAGCAATCTCTGCAATTGCTAAGTAGGATTTGTTAGTAGTACTGTCAATCCTGCGGTGGAAGAATCCCAAAGAGAACCTGCGTTTAGCAGAAACAATGTAATTCGAGGAATTGAGCGTGTCACTAGGATTGAGACTGCCACCAGTGGCTGTGGATGATATCCGCGCTGATGGTACGTACACCCATTTTGCAGCATGAGGAGTCCACAAGCATGGGAAGAAGAGCAAGGAAACAAATTTTAGGTATACAAAGTTGGTATCAGTATATGATTGATACAACTGAATTTTTCACAAGGATACTACTTGAATGATGCAGCTAGCATAGAAATGTAGCCAAGGTGAAATTTTGGAGTAAGTGGATCAATGCATAGTAAGATATATATCTTATGGAATGATCGCCTAATGAACAAAAGGAAATTTCGCTGAAGTGTGATGCGCATGAACCTATGGCATATGACCCCATCGCACACATCGGGTCAATAATTATGTGTGAAATAGTGACGCTTGACCATATGTATCCATTTTATTAATTTATTTTAGGGTATGTGTGAATTTGGTCTATTATCTTTCAAATATGTCAATTTGGGTTATTAGTCATGTCTGTCATTTTCATCCGTTATACAATGATAGTAACCATTTTGACACAATAATAAAAAGTTAACTAAATTGAGATGTTTGAAAGGTTATATAACAAATTAGATGCAGCAGAAAGATTCAAGGTCTAATACATAATTTACCTTTATTTTATTTGCGGCTAAAAGATAATTTAGTTAGTTGAAATTTAATTTAACTGAAAAATTAATCATTAAGAAAAGAGATTAGACAAATTAATCATTAATATTTCCCCTTTTTTCCACTTAGACGTCCCTCCATTTATTAGAGAGAGTCAATCTAGTACTTCACATCAAATTTATTAGCAAACCACACCGTTTAAAAAATCGTGTTTTTTATTGAAAACATTAATGAGATAGCCCCATTTAATAGACCTCCATGTTTGATTAGTATTTATTTCTAAAACGAAAGTTCAAAGTTAGAAGAACTTCATTTCTTAACATATTTGGGAAGCTCTTCCCCCCACCCATTATCGTTGCCGGAGGGAGAGAAGAAGAAATGTTTATTAAATTTAAATGAGGGTTTTAATTTTAAATAACGTTTATTAAAAAAATGGTTAATTACACTTCTCTATCGGATTTTGAAAAAATGACACTACACTCTAAACTTGAGGGGAAAAAACACTTCCCTCTCTTGAGATTTGAATAAATTAACACTGCCCTCATTTTGTCTATGTATTTGTAATGAAATATTCTAAATTTTTATAAGAATCTCTTTACAAAATTTTAATACTAATGGCTAGTATAAAAATAACTGATAAATTTATTTAAAAAAATGCAAAATTTATCAAGCACCAAAACACTTGTAATGGCAAATCTCTCAATAGCCCGTTGAAAAAAAAAAAAAGCAACAGTTTCACTTAATATCTTAATATATACTTTACTTAAAAATTTAAAATAATGAATTTTAATTATGAAATGAGATAATTCTAGAAATCTTCCCTTAGTAAGTGATAGGTTAGTATGAAACATTTTTAATATTAATTTATATAATTTTGGTCAATTGCATTTCAAGAAGAGAAAAGTGTTTTTTCCTTTCAAGTTTGGGGTGTAATGTCATTTTCGTAAATCTCAAGGAATGAGAGTGTAATAACCCCTTAAAAATGATTTTTTTTTTTTTTTTTTTTCAAATGCACTTGATCAATTTCCATCACTTTAAAAATTAATAGAACTAATATACATAGGACAATAGGAGTCAAATTTTATCTCCTGTGATAGCTTAGGGGTTTAAAACTTTAAATTTCAGTAAAGGGGGCTATGTTTGCATATGACCCAAATTCAAGGGGTGTTAATGTAGTTTGCCCTTTTTTATTTGCACAAATTTTGGTTACAAACTTGATTGTAGCCAATGGCTACAATTCCACTTACTATTTATTTATTGGATGTAAATGTTGACAAATCCACTATTAAATTTTATTTTCTTCTTATATCTTCTATGCTGCAAAATTTCTAAAAGATTAAAAATCATCAATTAAATATTTAAATTTCATGTTTTTGTAGCATAAAAATATGCATAAAGAATAGGTTTATGGAATGATGTATTTATTTATTTTTTATATTTTCTAACTTTAAGTCTTGGTTTGTATTTTTTTATTGTTATTATTTTTTAATTTACCTAAATGGAGTATTTTTATTTTATTTTAGTTACTATTTATAATTATGAAATATATTATTTAATTAATTAATAAACCTACAATTCAACCAATGAAACACTGTTTAAACTAGTGAACAAGTGAACCAATTCTTTAGTCAGTTCAACCCCTAATACAGTTTTGATACCTATGTTGCTATGCATAGGAGTCAATTTTATCTTCTATGATAGCATAGGGGTTTAATACTTTAAATTTAAGTAAAAGGGGCTATGTTTGCATATAACCCAAAATTCAAGGGGTGTTTATGTAGTTTTCCCTTTTTTATTTGCACAAAGTTTGGCTACCAACTTGATTGTAGCTAATGATTACAATTTCACTCAATATCTATTTGTTGGATGTAAATTTTGACAAATCTACTATTAAATTACATTTTCTTCTTATATTTTTCATACTCTTAAAATTTCTAAAAAATCAAAATCCATGTCATTTATGAAATGTTCAAATTTTGTAGTCTAAAAATATGCACAAAAAATATGTTTATGAATCAAATAGTAAATAACAATCTGATTAACCTGAAATTTAACATTCATGTTAAAAACATTAAAAAGAAAAAGAAAAAAAAAACACATACAATTCAACTACTAGTTTTTTAAAATTTATAATCTTGTTAATTTTTTAATAAGAGTTGTAGTTATTAATTACAACTAAGTTTCTAGCCAAACTGTCCTTTTTATATTAAGAATTTAACATATGCGCAATTTTATAAAATTCTCTTCTTTTAACCTATTGATAGTGGATCATAAGAACTACTCAATTCCCCATATGAATACGGTGATCCTTCTCGATAGATTGCCCAGGGGACCCTCAACAGCCTTTGGAATGAGTCATGGTGCACAGTATATGTGCATACACATGCACTTTTTATAGCATACTCGCACATAACTCGTACTATTGGTATCGCATGTATTGACGTGCGACTCGAAGTTCTTTTTGTGAGATATGTTATTACTTTTTAGATTTCTTCCCCATGCTAGAGGCTTTGGTCCACAAAAACTCCCTCTATTATTAAAGAAAGAGTTGTGCTATGTCTGAAATTGATATAACCTTTTTACCGACTTGGAACTGTTTTTTATTTAAAATTTATTGTAAAATTGTCGTGAACATAACATTATCCATTAAAAAAAAAAAAAATAGTAGTAGCTCACACAGATAAAAAAAGGAGATCTCTAGGACCAAAATGTGCGTGAAGGAGAGAACTCTTGTATTTAGCTATGTATGTGTTTGCTATTTGCTTCAAAATGTGAGTGAATTATTTTATATTTTGTGAGAGCTAAGTAAATTAAAAAATTATAGGAAAAATTTTAATTTCTATTTTAGTATATAATTGTTTTAATAATTTTTTCAAATTTTTTTTGGTTTTATGATTTTAATTTTATACATGTGTTTTTTCCCTTGAAATCTACCACTGCCTCTACATTGTGCTTTAAACATTTTATGAGTATTATTGTACTACTTTGGGTGTTAGTTTTTTCTTTGGGCTCACAAAAATGTTTTCTTTTAAAAATGGAGAGAAAACTAAGTAGGGATGCATTTTTTTTTATTGAAAAAAATTCCCATGGGCATGTGCATATGGGCTTTGTCCAATTGCCTTTTTTTTTTTTTTTTGGCAAAAACGTTTGCCTCTTCTTTCTTTTATTTTTTTTTTCTTTTGATTTTCTAGGGCCTGGGTGTGATAGTTGATTTATTATATAATAAAGATATATGAGTAAATTTATTTAAACTTATTTTTTCTATCCCTCCACTTTTCCACTCCCAATCAAAAAAAAAAAAAAAAAAAGAGAAAAAGGAAAATATTTTCTACCCTCCTACTTTTCCATCCTCTCACCATTTTCTATTTTTCCACTTTTTCACCCCTCTAATGAAACGAACCCTAACTCTCCATAGGTTGAAAGATTAGCACACCAATTAACTTTTATGTGGAAATTCTTATGCATTATCTTCCATGAAAGCATTAAAAGTGGTGTATATTTCACATCCCGTTTGAAACTACGTACATTTATTTAAAGTACAAGTATTTTCTTTAATTTTTCAAATATAAAACTTTTTAAAATAATTAATTTTCAAAAAGTTGAAAAATAATTTGTTCGTAAAATAATATCGTGATTGACAAAGGCTAATTTGTACGTAAATTAATTTTTTTCTTTTAACAAAGGCTATTCGATGACAATATCGTGATTGACAATAAGACAGTCAACTGTGTCATTTTTACGTGGAATTATGACCAAGAGAACATAATGTTTATACCTTCGTGGAAAGTATACACAAGCTTTTCTAGCATGGGTCCCTATTTTCCAACCTGTTGCAATGAAATTCCTTTCGTAGAATTTACTACAAAGGAGAAGCAGTGCCAGCTTTAACATAAAGCTTACATATAGTAGAATTTACCACGCATTGAATCACTAATTAAGATACGCATATCATTTAATGTCTTATACGCACATCATTTAATGTCTCCCATTTTTGAATGTTAACTTTGATGCAACCACAAGTAAGGAAAAGCATGCATAGCGAAAGTAATTAGATATCATGAAGGAGAAGTTATATTTGAATAGAGTTATTCAAATTAAAGGAAGACCAAGACCCTCCTATTGCAAAAGCCCAAAAAGTTGCATTGGTAGCAGCCAAAATACGGTGTTTCAAAATTCAAAACTTGAGTACAGTAATTTGGCAAGGAAAGTTGTGGCTTCCAAATAATTTCATTGATGAGGAAAACTATGATGTGTCATGCAAGATCACAAAAGAAAATCATTCCCTAATCGGGCATCCATATCAGAAATGGACAAGCCATTCACTGTATGAAGTTCTAATTCATTATTAGGAGTATTCGCCTCAATTGCTTTCTTTCCATAGAAAATGCTGGTTTTTTAGATAAAGGCAATTGTGTACTTTCATTTGTCAACATGGATAGCATATCTGACATGGTAGGACGCTCAACAATACCATCTTCCATACATAAGAGACTGACATGAATGCATCTCAATACTTGATACTCAACACATGAATCCCTTATTGTTAGATCAACTAATTCTAGCCCTTTACCTTCTTGCCACAAATCCCATGCCTGAAGAGAAAAAAAGTAAAGGTAATGGTCATTTAAAATGTTGGGAACAAACAACCATGAAAGTGTATATGATTTAAGTCTATATATATTACATACAGATCCAACTAGATTGAGCGCATGTTCAGCATGATAGAAGCTATTATTTCTTTTACCACTCAAGATTTCAAGCATTAAGACTCCAAAGCTATAGACATCAGATTTGATTGAGAACACACCCTCCATAGCATACCTAGGAGACATATATCCGCTACACCAAAACAGAAAATAAACATTATCGTTTCACTAATTAAACATTATAGGAGCACTAATATTGTTCAATTAGCAGCAAATTAAATGCAAGACTATGGATGTACTGTCCACTTCTTTTAGAAGAATGATGTCTAGTTAACTTACTATGTACCAACAAGATCTATTAGTATTTGCTTCCAGTTCATTTTGTTTGAAAATTCTTGCCATTCTAAAATTAGAAATCTTCAGATTCATACTTTCATCAAGGAGTATGTTGCTAGCTTTTAAATCTTTATGAATAACTTTCAACCTTGAATATTTATGGAGATAGATCAATCCTTGAGCAATTCCTTCAATTATACTGAAACGTTCTTCCAATCTAGTAGCTTGCTTCTATTCGAATCTACCAAAATAAGAATTTACTTAAAAAAATATATAAATTGGTTGAAGAAAACAAATGTTTTCATAGGAAAAATTTAAGATAACAAAACTGGATGTTTTCAAACCAAATAGAAAGTAATTCAAGTTTTTGTTGGGCAAGACACCAATCTGTAGCGTCTACTCTAGAGGCGGGCCAATGACCCAATGCAATAGACTAGTTTTAGCAGTGCTAAGCTTGGATATAGCGGCGTGTCAATGAACTGCTGCAATATGTACTCCTTTTTGCGGCGGGATGGACCGCTGCAATAGACCTTTAAATTTCCTAGCCCCAAAATTTCAGATGATTAAATGGTAAATTACACCTGATTGGCATGAAAATTGGCATGCATGTTAATAACATATAGAACATGTAATCCAGTGGTTGGATTTTTAAAATATGAATTTAATAATAAGTTATTGGTTGGTGTAACATTTTTTAGAGTTACATTAGGTGTAACTTGAACCCAACCCTATATTACTTAATTCAATGTAAATTTTGAAAATCTACCGTTAGATTACATTATCTTTATATATTTTTCATGTTTACAAAATTTCAAGGTGATCAAAGAATAATAGTCACGTCATCAATCAATTGTTTAAATTTAAGTTTTTGTAGTTTAAAATAACGCATAAAAGATGAGTTTCAAGATCAAATGGTAAATTACATCTAATTGGCATGAAAATTGGCATGCACATTAAGAACATATAGAACATCTAATCCAACGGTTGGATTTTCAAAATATGAATTCAATAATAAGTTATTGGTTGGTGTAATATTTTTTAGAGTTACATTAGGTGTAACTTGAACCCAACCCTATATTTATTAAATCAATGTGAATTTTGACAAATCTACCGTTAAATTACATTATTTTTATATATTTTTCAACCTTACAAAATTTCAAGGTGATAAAAGATTAATAGTCACATCATCAATCAATTGTTTAAATTTAAGTTTTTGTAGTTTAAAATAATGAATAAAAGATGAGTTTAAAGATCAAATGGTAGATTACATCTAATTGGCATGAAAATTGGCATGCATGTTAAGAACATATAGAGCATGCAATCAAACGGTCGGATTTTCAAAATATGAATTCAATAATAAGTTATTGGTTGGTGTAACATTTTTTAGAGTTACATTAGGTGTAACTTGAACCCAACCGTATATTTATTAATTCAATGTGAATTTTGACAAATTTACCATTAAATTACATTATCTTTATATATTTTTCAACCTTACAAAATTTCAAGGTGATAAAATATTAATAGTCACGTCATCAATCAATTGTTTAAATTTAAGTTTTTGTAGTTTAAAATAATGCATAAAAGATGAGTTTAGAGATCAAATGGTAAATTACATCCGATTGGCATGAAAATTGGCATGCATGTTAAGAACATATAGAGCATGCAATCAATCGGTTGGATTTTCAAAATATGAATTCAATAATAAGTTATTGGTTGGTGTAGCATTTTTTAGAGTTACATTAGGTATAACTTGAACCCAACCCTATATTTATTAATTCAATGTGAATTTTGACAAATCTACCATTAGATTACATTATCTTCATATATTTCTCATATTTACAAAATTTTAAGGTGATCAAAGATTAATAGTTATGTCATCAATCAATTGTTTAAGTTTAAGTTTTTATATTTTAAAATAATGCATAAAAGTTGAGTTTAAAGATCAGATGGTAAATTACATCCGATTGGTATGAAAATTGGCTATCATCAAACTAAGACCCCAATCAGTTTTTGGTATAGGCGGGAATTTGAACTCTAGATCTCTTATTCAACTATCAGATACTTTATCAATTAAGCTAACTCAAACCCACAATTACATGTAACTAAGTATGTATAGCAGTAAATATTTAAGTGAAAACATTCAATTCTTGGGAATATTTGTTGGTTACTAAGCTTAAACCAACATTAATTAACGTACTCAAGTGTATGAACTGATACTAAAAACATGCCTCTATCTTGGAACCATATTAGAAATTGACGCCCAATTTATCAAATTACATTTTGATTCTTTGTCAGATATATGCGCCTCAATTACTCGTCTTGCAAGAGAAAATGTAGGTTTCTTGGGTGACGGCAATGACAAATTGTCATTAGTCAACATAGCTAAGACATCTGACATTGCTAGCCAATCAATTGCACTATGTTCAACACATAGGAGACCAACATGAATGCAATGAAGCATCTGATCCATATATGAATCATCAAGTGCTGGGTTCATTATCAGAAATACATGTTGTTTGACATACAAGATTATACATGATCAGAAATACTAGCATTAAATATCATAGAATCATCTAAGCTCATAGTTGTTTGACATACATATCCTACTAGATTGAACAAGTGCTCCATCTTGAAAAAACTATTGTTCTTCCTTCCACTCAAGATCTCGAGCATAAGAACTCTAAAACTTTAAATATTAGATTTTATAGAAAAAACTCCTTCCATGGCATACTCAGGAGACATGTACCCACTACATCAAATTAGATTTTTTTTTTTTTTTTTAATTTTCAAGTTTATAGCTTCATTAATTATGTGGAAGCAATAATGTTTAACATTCAATTTCCCCTTTGTTTACGGTCTACTTCTTTATCGCATTCTCTCTGGTGTCCACAGCCAGCATCTGGAACTCCAATCCAAGGGAAGTAGTGATATTTGAATTTAATCAACCATCTAATTGGCTTTATTCCGTGACCAATTTGCTTGTAATTTAGCACTTAGTAACCCTGTATTTAGGTGGGAAAATTGTAAGGGTAGTGTGTGAGAAGATGTGAAGAAAAGCTCAAGAGTGTGCAAGAAAAACAGAGTCTCGCGACTAGGACTCGCGGGTGGTTCGCGACTGGCAAGCCGCGAAAGGCAGTCACGTGAGAGGCACACTGGGAAGCTGAAGGGTCGCGCCAGCTGTCACGCTATAGGACAAAAGTTATAGTCTGGCCAGGCCGTTACGTCGCGACTTGATTTCGCGACTTGGCCAAGCCGCGAGATCAAGTCGCCAACTTGCCCTGTTTGGCAAAAACTGACGTTTTGCATTCTCTTCTTACCCTACTATATATACACCATTATACCCATCATATTGAGAGAGCTTCTAGAGAGAATTTTGTGAGAGAAAACCCTAGAGAAATACAAGATTGATTCATCCCCAATCTTCATCTAAAGAGACTCTACAAATTCCTCTACTCTCTTCCTCTCCATTGTCATACCCTTGAGAAGTCATTTACCAAACCCTTGTCTCACCACACCTACGTTTGTGAGAAGGTCCATTTGGTGCTTTGGGAAGCAGTTTGGAAAGGAATCAATATACATTGGTTGATGCTATGGTCAAGTAGCGGAATCCGGGAAGCTAGAGAAGAAATAGGTTCGGCGTAACCTCGTTGGAGCAAGAAGCTTGGAGGGTTTAGGTACTTGGGTAGATTAGGCTTGGAGGGTCTTCTGCTGTTCATGTATCTCAACTACATTCTTTAGTGGATTATTTGACCGCTTGGAGGGCGGCAGAGAGGTTTTACGCTGAGGACTTCGGTTTTCTCTTCGATAACACATCGTGTGTTGTCCGTGTGTTTGCATCTTCTTTCCCTTTACCTTTGCCTTATATCTACTGCTATGGATGTGTTTATATTTGGCTTAGATTGTTCTATCAATTCTGTTATAAGCTTATTATCATATTCCGCACATTAATTGTTTGATATAAAGCTTGAATTGGTATTTTTGTAATTTGGGGTCTAAACGTTGAAAGATGTTTTATACCCTTTTTAAACTTTCAATTGGTATCAGAGCGGGTACACTTGTTGTGGTGTTAATAACTAAGTGTGATCCTTGACCCCTTATTGTGATGGATAGGTCTCAATCTCTCATTGCTCCACCATATTTTGATGGTAATAACTATGCTTTTTGGAAAGTCCGAATGAGGGTGTTTTTGTGTTCTATGGATGAAGCTGTGTGGGATGCAGTTGACATAGGTTGGACAAAGGCAGTGGATGCTAAATCCACTTGGGACAAGGCAACTCTTGTGGTAGCTAATGCAAACAGTAAAGCATTGAATGCCATTTTCTGTGGTATCTCTCCAGAAGAATTTCACAGGATTTCTCATATTACTGTTGCTAAAGAAGCATGGGAGATTCTGGAGACGACATATGAAGGAACTAAGAAGGTGAAAGACACTAAACTTCAAATGCTGACCACTCGCTTTGAGCAGCTAAAGATGGATGAGGATGAGTCTTTTGACTCTTTCTATAGTAAACTAAATGAGGTGGTCATTGGAAAATTTAATTTGGGGGAAAAGACGGAAGAGTCTAAAGTTGTAAGGAAGATCCTTCGGTCACTACCAGAAAGTTTTCGTGCTAAAGTTACAACCATTGAAAAGAGCAAAGATCTTGATGAAATCAAGGTTCAGGAGCTGGTCAGTTCTCTACAGACATATGAGTTGTCTCTTCCTTCAGCAAAGAAGAGCAAATCCTTTGCTCTTAAGATAATTGATGAGAGGATAGGGTCTCATGAATCTTCAGAAGAGGATACAGTAGATAATGATGTGGCGTATCTTGTAAAAAACTTCCGGAAATGCCTAAAGTTCAAGAATAGTGGAAAATTTGGTGACAAAAGAAAATTCTAGAGTGCCGAAAAAGAGAAGAAAGACTTCCGAAGAAAAGATGGTAAAGATTCCCAATCCTCACAAGGAATTACATGTTTTGAATGTAATGGGCATGAGCATTTTGAAAAGGAATGTCCAAACTACTTGAAGTCGAAGGGAAAGGTGTATGCCACCACTTTAAGTGATTCGGACTCATCAAATTCTAATTTTGACGAGAGCTGTGATGGAGAAGGAAATTTCTCCGCATTCATGACCATCGCTCATGTGGAATCCTCAGATGACTTGGATACACTTGCGGACTACGAGGGCATACTAGACCCAACTGTCAAAAGCTGAGAGTAGACAACAATGCAAGCGCACCTCGGTCACGAGGAAGAAGGAATGACAAGAGGTCTTGGGGTGGTGAGAAACCAAGAAGTCAAAACAATGATCTAGGAATGACGAACGTGATGAAGATGATCGGTGCCTTCACCACCTGCTTGGAGAGCTTCAACAGGAGGTTTGAAAGTCCTAACTCTCGTACCCGATCCATCAAGGATATCACCCCAAACGCACGTGATGTGTGGGTGACAAAGGGTACTCATGCATAAGCATTATAACATGTTCATGCATCAATTCTTCCTATGATTTGTGGATAAGATTGGTTAGTTGCTTTGTGTTTTTGAGCATTTGTTTAATTTGTGGTTTGTTTGTGTTTAAAATGCTTTTATTCTTTTTGTTTTTGATCTTTCTTCTACTGTTTTTGTGTCAAAAATCCAAAACCACATAAAAAGTTGAAAATCCAAAAAGTTTGATCACTTTGTTGAGTTTTGTCTCCAAGCATGTTTTGTCCTGTACCTTTGTACTTATGGCTTTGTGCATTTAACGAGCTTAGCTTGTCTCTCATGCACTCATATCTTTGTGGAAGAAATTTTGAAATCTATGTGATTGTTGTAAATAGATCTTCAACCTTGTCATGAATGATTAGTGAATGGTTTTGTTGATCTTGAGACATGCATAGACTCATGCCTATATATCTTCCCACCTTTTATTTTTATGCTTTAAAAGAGCTCTCTAAATGTAAATCTCCAAATGAAAAGAGATATAGAGCTGCAAAAGCCTATTGTACACACTGGTATTTGACTAGGAAAAAGGGAAAGTGACCAAAATAAAATGTGTGATGCTCAAAAAGCCAAAGGCTAATTCATCAATTGAAATGTCAAAAATTTCAGGCATCTATCTCACAATGAGATTCTCTTTGCTCAAATGTTGCAAACGATATGTTGAATATGGAGCCAAATGAAAAGCTTCAAAGAATTGTTATCAAGTACTTGTGGGAGGTCATATATGCATGTTTCTATAATTGAGATAGGTCACATTATTTAGTGCTAGTTGTGTATGCCTTGATTGAATTGATCATTGAAGCTTCACATTGGACTAAGAACTATCTCATTTTTGATATCCACACACATCACACAAGTCTATGTTCAACGAATGTCATATTCATTTGTGTGATTGTACTTGTTTAAACGTGTTTTCACATGCTCAATCTTTGTGGACAAACACAAAAAGATTTTTGAGTGTTTTGTTGTGTTTTTGAAAAGTACTTTGCTTTTACAAAATTGTAAAATTTTCTCAAAAACAGTGTTGCCCTGTTTTGACGACTAAGTCACGGGTCAGCACAGTCGCAAGCCCTAGTCGCGAGCTTAATCAGAGATTTTCGCAACTTACTGGCGAGTCAGCACTCTAGTCGCGAAAAATACTTAGAAAATTTTTGAAAAATTTGTGTTTTGCTCTTTTCGCGGCTCATTTTGGCAGCTTGTTCACGGGTGGAAGGTTCAATCACGAGGTTTACTCAGAGATTTTCGCAGCTCAGCTCATGACTCCTTCGCGGCTAAACCTTCCAGTCGCGAAAAAAAACACTTAGAAGATTTTTCTAGAGTCTTACCTTCACAGTGTTTCGCGGCTTGATCTGGCGACTTACTGGCGACTTGGATAAGTCGCGAAAAACGCGTGTTTTGCATTTTTGAAGACAGTCTAAGAACTGTTTTTCAATTTTCCCTCGATTTTTAGCAACTGTTCATTGCCTTCTTCACTCTCTCTCTCAAAGCTTTCGAATATCACTGAAAAATCCTTCATTTCTGCATCATCTCTGCACAAATCTTCAAGAAAAAGGTATGAGCTTTCTTGTTCTTTACTCCATTTTCATGTTTTATGAAAAATACTCTTGAATCTCTGTGTTTTACTGTTCGGATTGCTATGTGGGTATTCTGATCTTTTATGCTTAAAATTGGTGTTTTGATGGTGTGGTTTGTTCTCTTTTGGTAATGCCTAGCTTCTTGGGTTTACTCTATTATGGTATTTCATGTTTTTCATCTTCTCATTCATGGTTTTCATGTTTGACATTTGTTTTTCTATGGGTATATCCTTTGGGTATACAGTTTGTTGGATGCTATGTGATGTTTTCTCAAATGTAATGTGTGCCTGTCTTGTGTGTGACCTTGGTTATGTGGTTCAATCTATTTTGTGTGTGTATTTACACATCTTGAGCATGATCCTGCTTCTAGGGATTAACTTGCACATTCCATGTTCTGTTGGTTACATCTCAGTGATAGCTGTTTTCATCTGTCTGTATTAAAATTTCATCTTTACAGATTGAACTTGGTTAATCTGTGATTACTATGTTATATCTTGTTTCTTTGTCATCTATTCTTGGTTTGTGTTGTTGCTCAATACTCTGTTCTTCCTGATAATTACATGGTTACTAATTTGAGTATATTTCCACATATTGTTTTGTGTCCTTGTTGTGAACTTTTCTGAGTTTTTACAGATGGCTTCCACATCCTCTAAGAAGAAGACTCCTGCTAAGAAGGCTGATAAGAGATTAAAAATGGATAGCAACCTGTTTAGATCAGTCAAACATTTTGAGAGATACAGAGATTCCTTCGTAAAAGGAACAATTATCTAGGAGAGATTTGTGGATTTGCATGACTTGAGGGATACAGATTTGTGGAAGAGGCTAGGAGAAACTTCTGGGTGACTTACCTTTAGTGTGTGAACCTCTTATCAGAGAATTCTATGCCAATGCTGTGATAAGGGAGGAAGAGTTGAGTTGTTGGGTGAGGAAAAAGAAGTTTACCTTAGATGCTCATGACATTAATAAGGTTTTGGGACTGGAGGGTTTAGAAGATTATGAATTTACAAACTACAAGGACAGAATGGTCTCTCTGGAAACTGTCCAGAAAAAGATTGGTGGAGTTTTAGAAAGGAGATGTCTCAACACTTCTGACTTTCCCAAAGACATGAGGTGTTTAACAACAATTATGATGTACAATCTGTACCCTATAAGGAAGATGACTACATTGACGAATGCCAGAGCCATCTTTCTTATGGATCTTAAGGAAAACACTTTTATTGACATCAGTTCCCACATTTTTGACACTATAGTGGATGAAACCAAAACCACCTCGAGGCCCAAGCTGGTGTTTCCAAGCCTTCTCATGAGAATTTTCAAAGAAAAGAGGGTGGTAATCCCACAAGATATCAGTCCCATGCCTCCTTTATCAGCCATCAACAAATTTACTCCAGTACGGATCCAGAGTCGTCTTCCAGGTGAAGAAGAAGAGGGTGTCCATGAAGAAGGAGATCCTATGGAGACTGAAGCAAAAGGAGCAGGATCAGTTTCCACACATAGAGTAAGAGTCAAAAGGAGCAGACCCTCTACCTCATCATCTGTTCCTCCTGATACCCTTCAGATCATTCTGGAGAGACTTGATACTATCCGTGATGTTCAGAATCAACAGACAGAGAGGATGACAGTAATGCAGGACCAGCTTGATGTACTTTCTGCAAAGTTTGATAGCATTCATACCAGCCAGGATCACTGACTCTTTGGCCATTCCGGTCAAAAAGGGGGAGAACTTTTGGGGTAGCTCTTGAGGAGGAGTTTAATTATGTTATGTTTCTTCTTTAAGTATGATACATTTTTCTTGTTTTAAATATATGTGCTTTAAGTTTGGTACACTTGTGAATCTTTGGGGTTTACTTATATAGTATGATGTTATTCAGCTTTAAGCATTGTTTGTTTGTGATTTGTACCCATTGTTGCTTTTGTAAGTTTTGAGGGTTGTTTCTAGCACTTTTGCATGATTGTAGGCTTGTATGGTTTGTGCCATGTATTTGCAAAAACTTTGCATATGCAGTCTTTGTGCTTTGTGTTTTGGTACTTGTTAATACTTTGCATTACCCTAAGTACAACACTCTTGTGCCCTTGTAGGATTGTTCCTAGATGCATATATGTTTGTATGCATTGGTTGAGTGTTGGACTTGCAAATGATTCTCTTCAATTGAGTTTATCATTTTTGCATGTCCGGATGTTCATTCCTTGTGTGAATGAACATAGTAATCACTTTTGCTTAAGTGACTACTGGTGTTGATCTTGCCATGAATTATTACTTTTATGCCTATGTTCATTTTTGCTTGATCATGCTTATTTTGCTCCATATGCATATTAAGTTTTCTGCGTATAATGATATTGCTATGTTGTTGTGTTTCAGGAGTTACTTATTCATATGTTCAAGAGCTTTTCAGAATCTAGAGTTAGGTGTGAGTGAGTTTTCTAACCATTCCCAACTCACGTTTAAGTCTAGAGTTTGTTGTAGGGTTTTGTCATGAAATAGCCAAAGGGGGAGATTGTAAGGTTGAATTTAATCAACCATCTAATTCGCTTTATTTCATGACCAATTTGCTTGTAATTTAGCACTTAGTAACCCTGTATTTAGGTGGAAAAATTGTAAGGGTAGTGTATGAGAAGATGTGAAGAAAAGCTCAAGAGTGTGCAAGAAAAACAGAGTCTCGCGACTAGGACTCGCGGGTGGTTCGCGACTGGCAAGCCGCGAAAGGCAGTCACGTGAGAGGCATACTGGGAAGCTGAAGGGTCGCGCCAGTTGTCACGCTATAGGACAAAAGTTCCAGTCTGGCCAGGCCGTTACGTCGCGACTTGATTTCGCGACTTGGCCAAGCCGCGAGATCAAGTCGCCAACTTGCCCTGTTTGGCAAAAACTAACGTTTTGCATTCCCTTCTTACCCTACTATATATACACCATTATACACATCATATTGAGAGAGCTTCCAGAGAGAATTTTGTGAGAGAAAACCTTAGAGAAATACAAGATTGATTCATCCCCAATCTTCATCTAAAGAGACTCTACAAATTCCTCTACTCTCTTCCTCTCCATTGTCATACCCTTGAGAGGTCATTTACCAAACCCTTGTCTCACCACACCTACGTCTGTGAGAAGGTCCATTTGGTGCTTTGGGAAGCAGTTTGGAAAGGAATCAATATACATTGGTTGATGCTATGGTCAAGTAGCGGAATCTGGGAAGCTAGAGAAGAAATAGGTTCGGCGTAACCTCGTTGGAGCATGAAGCTTGGAGGGCTTAGGTACTTGGGTAGATTAGGCTTGGAGGGTCTTTTGCTGTTCATGTATCCCAACTACATTCTTTAGTGGATTATTTGACCGCTTGGAGGGCGGCGGAGAGGTTTTACGCCGAGGACTTCGGTTTCCTCTTCGATAACACATTGTGTGTTGTCCGTGTGTTTGCATCTTCTTTCCCTTTACCTTTGCCTTATATTTACTGCTGTGGATGTGTTTATATTTGGCTTAGATTGTTCTATCAATTCTGTTATAAGCTTGTTATCATATTCCGCACATTAATTGTTTGATATAAAGCTTGAATTGGTATTTTTGTAATTTGGGGTCTAAACGTTGAAAGGTGTTTTATACCCTTTTTGAACTTTCAATTTATGTATTGGCTTTGGTGATTGGGCAGCTTTGGACTTTTATGGAGCTCTTAGGTGTCGAACATATGATATGTCAATCTCTAAGGTATGTTTACATCCTGATTGAAATTGTGAGGGACTTTCTTGACCCATTTTGATTTTTTTTTTTCTCTCTGTTTTTGTGTGTGTTTGTTGTTTTATATGACTTCTTGCACAAAGATTTTAAAATTCTATAGTCTTTAGACCTATTGAATTCAGTTGAATTTCTGTGAAAAGGGAACTATTCTCTATTTGGAATATAGTTAGACACTAGTTTACTCTGTACATTCAAATGTTTTATTGTTGACATATAATTTATGAGAATTAAAATGTGGTGAAAAAAAAAATGAGAGGCTCTATGAAGAGAAAGGAGTTTGAGAGGTGCGCTCCATGTTAATTTCATTTTGGTCAGACACCTGGCAAGTAGGTATGATTGCCTACAGTTATCAATATATAGCTTTCAGTCACTATTAGTAATGTTTGTCTTTTGCTTGACATCACCAAATTCTCACATGAAGAAAGTCCTGCTATCATGTGAGAACTTTTGCCATCATATAATGTAGTCCATTTTTAATGGTTTAAATATGAATTTCCCAGCAATGCTTTCTTTTATTTATTTGTTTATTTTGTGAAAGTTGGTGTTAACAAGTTATGCCCATTTTTTATTTTCTTTTCTTTACATTTTAGTGGATTGACAAAATTGGGGGTGTTCAACAACTTGGGGACAAACTTCTCAGATTTACCTGCTCAGGTTTCACCATTGTATCACTGAGATGGTTTAACACAACTTTATGCACCAACGGAGTTTAGCAGTTCGAAGTACTTTTTTGGCTGTAGCCTATACTCGATTGCACCACTTGATCTACTACAAGTAAGTGGTTTCCTCTACTTTCTTGTTAATGTATTTGATAGTGCATGGTTTACTAAAATCAAAGTCATTCATGGTGCAATTAATAGATCTAGTTCTATGACATAAATATTTCAATATAGAACAATCAAACAACCTATATATGTACACCTCAACATAGCTGGATGCTTCATAATTTTGTTTCACTTCCTAGTTTGTGATTTGTAATGATGATGAATGAATAGCTAAACAATAAGTCAATCTCATGTCCATGACGACTAGGCTATGCTGCAAATTAGTGTGTTTTTTGAAAACGAATCTTTGTGGAGTAAGATACTTGAAAATTCTCTTCAACTTAGTTTGAAACAACTTAGTATTATGATTTTTATTTAGATTTCCTAATCCATTAATGTTGTTAATTTCAATTACAAGATTCTGAACTACTCCTAAGAATTTATAAATTTGATTGGGTATGTGGTGATTGTACTCAGGTGTGGAGGTCCTTCATAAGCCATCTGGCCTGGGGGGGAAAAAGGGCTATAGCTGCGTTTTTAAACGCGGCTAAAAATAAGTCCTATAGCCACATTAAAAAAATGCGGCTATAGCTTTCACCTATAGCTTTCACCTATGGCCACGTTTTGAACGCGGCTTAAGGTGAGAGGCTATGGCTGCGTTTGAAACGCGGCCATAGGACCTTGTCTTAGGCCGCGTTTAAAAAATGCGGCCATAGACCCCCTCTGGTCTATAGTCACGGGGTTTGGGCCACATTTGAAAATGCGGCCTAAAAAAACGTGGCCATAGGCCAAATCGGCCTATGGCCACGTTTTTTGGACCTAAGGCCGCGTTTTACAAATGTGGCCTAAGGCCTTTTTTTTTGTAGTGGATCAAAATGATACAAATATAGTAATATGTCTATTGTAATTAATTTACTTACTATGTCCCAACAACCCTTTTAGTATTTGCTTCCAATTCATTTTGTTGGAAAATTCTTGCCATACCAAAATTAGAGATTTTGGGGTTCATATTTTCATTAAGGAGTATATTACTCGCTTTCAAGTCTCTATGAGTTAATCCTTGAGCAACTCCTTCAATTATACTGAACCGTTTTTGCCAATCTAGTAGCTTGCTCTTATTTGCATCTGTCGAATATAAAAAGTTATAAATGATTAGTAACCTACTTTCAGTAAACTTATATAGATAAATATATAAATTTGTTGCCAAAATTAAATGAAGTGTTAAAATAAAAGGTGAATGTTTTTCAAACCAAATAGAAATGAGTCCAAGCTTTTGTTCGGCATATATTCGTAGATTAACATCCACTCTTCTTCATGAAGGCAAAATCCCAAAAGCTTAACAAGATTCATGTGTTGAATTTTAGATATGAGTTTTAACTTGTTCTTGAACTCAAGTATTCCTTGTCCTGAATTTCTCGATAGTCTCTTTATGGCTATTTTTTTGCCCTGTCAACAATTCTCCCAGCTGATATTTTGATAAAATAGGGTTTAAGCCAAGGTAAGACATAAATTAATTAAAACGTCTTTCTTTTGTATGTTATTGAGAGCTTACCATGCAAACTTCTCCAAAGCCCCCCTTTCCAAGCTTGTATTGCATTGCGAAGTTGTTTGTGGCCGTCATGACATATGCATAATTAAATACACTTAAATCATGCCCCTTCTTCCTATCATTTGGAATCTGATTGACAATAGGAGATTGATCCAAACTAACTAAATAAAGTAATTCATTTTCATCTTTTGTTACTGTTTGAAATACTGAATGATTGTATAGCATTTCATAATGAAAAAATATACATGCGATGCCTTTATATAGGAGGCATATGTGTGTGGTACAAGGAAGCATATGTGTGAGGTACAAGTAAAGTGTAGTACAAGTACAAGTGTGCTATACAAGTAAAGTAGCTAGGCCTAAAGCCTATAACATAATATACATTAACAGCCCCCCTCAAACTCAAGGTTGATGTGAGACCAATTTGAGGTTGTCAACCAAATCACGAGTGCGTCCCTTAGGAAGTGCCTTGGTGAAGATATCTACAAGTTGATCTTTGGAGGAGACGGAGAAAAGCTTGAGAGCACCATGGACAAGATGAGAACGGATAAAATGACAATCAATCTCAATGTGTTTAGTCCGTTCATGGAAGACATCATTGTGAGTAATATGAATGGCATTCTGGTTGTCACAATAAATGAGAGTAGCAGAGAATGTAGACACACCCAAATCCTTAAGAAGCCATTGTAGCCAAAGGAGCTCAGATGTGGTGTCAGCAAGAGCAAGATATTCTGCTTTAGAACTGGAGCAGGCCACGAAAGTTTGTTTCTTACTTCGCCAAGAAATCAAAGAAGAACCAAGGAGAAAGTAATAACCTGTAGTGGACCTACGATCAATGGGATCTCCTACCCAATCAGCATCAGAGAATGCACGAAGTACAAGAGGAGACTGAGCTGAGTAGAAAAGGCCATGGAAGAGAGAACCCTTCAAGTATCGTAGAATGCGCAGAATAGCAGCATAATGAGTCGATCGTGGAGCAGACAGATACTGGCTCACTTGATGAACAGCATAAGAAATGTTTGGACGAGTAACTGTGATATAAATTAGGCTGCCAACCAATCGTCTGTAAAGAGAGGGATTAGACAATGGTTTCCCCCTCCCCCCTGAGGGTGTCAGATGCGCATTAAGTTCAACTAGAGTGTTAACAGTCTTGCTGTCAGTGAGTCCAGCTCGAGATAAAAGGTCAGATGCATACTTGGCTTGAGTAATATAAAGACCATCTGTGGAACGAATGATCTCAAGACCCAAGAAATAGCTGAGATGTCCAAGGTCTTTCATCTCAAATTGCTGACTAAGAAAATTCTTGAGTTCTTGAATGCCACTGAGGTCATTACCAGTTATGATCATATCATCCACATATAGGAGAAGCAAAATGGTGCCTTTATCATTGCGATGAAGAAATAAGGTAGAATCATAAGGACTGGCAGTGTAACCCAAGCGAAAAATGGTGGAGCTGAACTTGGCAAACCAAGCTCGTGGAGCTTGTTTAAGGCCATAAAGTGCACGTCGAAGGCGACAAACCTTGTTTGTTTCAAACAAAAAGACCAGGAGGAGGTTGCATATAGACTTCTTCATGTAGATCCCCATTAAGAAAGGCATTTTTAACATCCATCTAAAAAAGATCCCATTTACTAGCAGCGACAACAGCTAAGAGTTCACGAATAGAGGAGATACATGCAACTAGAGCAAAAGTATCTTCATAATCAATCCCATACTTTCGTGTAAAATCTTTTGCAACAAGACGAGCCTTGTAGCGCTCGATGGACCCATCAGAGCGAGTCTTGATCTTATAGATCCACTTACAACAAACCACAGATTGACTAGGCGAGAGAGTAACCAGATCCCAAGTATGGTTTTTGGTTAATGCATCAATTTCCTCTTTCATTGCAATCTGCCATAAAGGGTCAGTAGAGGCCTCACGATAGGTTTGAGGCTCATGGAGTGTAGCAAGGGTAGTGTAACAATGATAGTTAAGTAAATGTGCAGGAATGGATCTTACCCAGGTTGAGTGGCGAGGTGGAATGTCTTGTGGAAGATCTTCAGGCAGAGCAGGAGCAGGGGACCTAGGCTCAAAGTGGGGTAGCTCGTCATCAACCTGTTCATCTACAACCTGTCTAGGAGAATCATCAAAAATATCTGGAGAATGAATAGAGAAGTCCAAATGAGGATCAAGGGTATCTGTAGAAGGAACAGGAGACTCATCTAGAAATATTTCTAAAACAGAAGAGTTAGTTAGGGAAGACCGAAAGTGAGAGAGTTCAATAAACAAGCAGTGTTCCCAAAAGACAACATTACAGAAACACGAAGATGATGAGAGACAGGATCATAGCATCGATACCCTTTTTGAGTTTCACCATAACCAAGGAAACAACAAAGTCTAGATCGAGGCTCAAGTTTGTTGTGCTCATGAGACTGAAGAAGAACGAAGCAAGCAGATCCAAAGGAGTGAAGGTAATGATAGTCAGGGGGTGACCCAAAAAGGCGCTCATACAGAGTCTGATTATGGATGACAGTGCTTGGAATGCGATTAATGGCATGAATAGCATGAAGAGTGGCTCCACCCCAAAATGGGGCAGGAACTTTGGCAGAAAGAAGAAGAGCACAGACAGTGTCAAGAATATGACGAAGTTTTCTTTCGGCTCGACCATTTTGTTGAGAGGTGCCTGGACAAGTTAGATGATGTACAGTGCCATAGGAATGTAACAAAGCTTGAAAAGTATATTGAGTATATTCAAGAGCATTATCAGAACGAAAAGTTTTGATATGTTTGGAGAATTGTGTTTCAACCATTTTTGCAAAGTTACTGTATATTGGTAAGATTTCAGAACGAGATTTCATAGGAAAGATCCAATTATATCGAGAATAATCATCAATAAAAACAACAAAATAACGAGATTCACCAATACTAGTAACAGGAGAAGGTCCCCAAACATCAGAATGAATTAACTCAAAAATACTATTAGAGATAGATTCACTATTATTGAAAGGTAAAGCTGGCTGTTTTCCTAACTGGCATGAAGTACAATCAAAATTGTCTTTGGACACAGAACCCAACAGACCCTTAGAAGCTAACTGTTGTACCCGAGTAGATGAGGCATGACCAAGACGAGAATGACAAAGTGCGAGAGAAGGTAAGGAAGAAACTGCAACAGCTGTAGCAGCAACAGAGACAGGAGCAATAGGTGGAAGATGAAGATTGTCCACGGGAAACATACGCCCAACCTTAGGACCAGTCCCAAGCTCTTGCCCCATCCTCGGATCATGCACAATACACCTAGAATAGTAAAAAATAAGGCGATATCCTAGTTCAGCTAATTGTTCCACAGAGCACAAATTATAGGATAGGTCAGGTACATGGAAGACCCTAGGAACAGAGAGGTTAGAGGTCAAAACAAAACCTAAACTATTCTCATGCATGGTGGAACCATCAGCTATATGAATATTAAGAGGATGTGGTGCAGGGTCAAGTTTGGAGAATAAGGATGAGTGAGGTGTCATGTGATTGCAACAAGCAGAATCAAAAAGCCAAGTTTGAGACTTACCGGGCAAAACTGAGGGAGCAGTGGAAAGAGAAGCATTACCAGCCATACGAATAACCTGAGCTATGATCTCCTGTAGTTCAGTGGGGGAGAGGTTGATAATGGATCCAAAAGACTGGGACTCAGCTGAAATGGAAGGCATCGGTAGAGTAGGCTCAATACTAGCAACAATAGCAGTAGATTTATTGTGACGGTAACAAGTCTCAATGGTGTGGCCAGGACGCTTGCAATAATTGCAGAACTTCTTGTTGGGTTGCTTGCGACTATTGCTAGAGCCAGAGGAATCACCTGATTGTTGAGGTTGCTCAATGGCAGGAGCAGAAGGAGTAATAGCCAAAACATTGAACTTATTCTGGGTTTGAAGGGTTGCAAGCCGAGCTTCTTCTCTAACTAACTCGTTTACAGTAGTATTAAGGGAGGGAGGAGGACTGCGATTAAGAAGCTGACCTCGAATGGGCTCAAAGTCCTTGTGAAGTGACATTAGGAATTCATAGAGACGAAATTCATCTCTAACTGTAGCATATTGCTGAGCATCCTTTGAGCATGCCCAAATTGGATCAGAAAGGTCAATTTGGTCCTAAATGAAGTGAAGCTGATCATAGTAGTCATTGATGGATTGCCCTGGTTCTTGTCGAAGTTGATGCAATTCAACTACTAACTGATATTTCATGGATCCATGAGTAGTGGAGTACCTTTTGGCCAACATATCCCATGCTGATTTTGCATCATCAAAGCTGCCCAACAGATTGGAGATTGAGGGAATGGAAGTATTCCGAATCCATGTGAGGATCATGTGGTTGTGACTATCCCATTCAATCATGCGACCAAGGAAGGCAGCATCTTCTTCACTTGCTCCCTTGACAGGAATGGTAATTGCACCAGTACAGTAATGCCAGAGCATGCAACCTTTAAGAAAACTACACATAGCTTGAGACCAAGATAAGTAATTCTTGTTCCCCTTCAATATAGTATTGATGGAGTGAGGAAGAAAAACATCCTTTTTATCCATTTAGAAACACAATATGCAAAAACAGACTGCAAAAATGAAATCTACGTGAAAAACTGGGTAAGGAGAACCTAGATTGCAAAAGTCAACCCTATAGAAAAGTCAACGTTCAAAGTCAACCCTTGGTCAAAGTCAACTCTGGTCAATGGTCAAGGTCAACGGTCCAGTCAACGATGACGTCAGCTACACATGGTGGGTGATGTCAGCAGAAGGGTGTATGATGACGTCAGCCTTAGGTGACGTGGCAGTATGACGTCACTAATGACGTCAGCAGGTCCTGAAGGTGGCGCATGAGGCATGTGGTTGAGGCGCGGCTTCTTTGGGTGGCAAGTGAGTGCGCGTGCAGGCTCCGATGCTTGCAAGACTTCCACGGTTGTGTAGATTGAGTCAAGTCGATCACTGTGGTACATGTAAAAAGGTTATCGGAGCAAGATGCACAGTGAAGGCGGTGATTGCAGTGGTCTGTGTGGTGCAGGACTCCTCAACGACGGTGGCTGCAGGCCCAGAACCCAAGGACAACGGCTGAGATATGTTAGAGGTTCAACAGTGAGTGGCTGCAGCAGCTTTTGTGACGGCGAAAGCGATAAGAGTGGAGTAACACCAGAAGAGACGAGGCTACTAAGAGAAAGGTCAAAGCAGTGGCTCTGATACCATGTTAGAAATACTGAATGATTGTATAGCATTTCATAATGGAGGAATATACATGCGATGCCTTTATATAGGAGGCATATGTGTGTGGTACAAGTAAGCATATGTGTGCGATACAAGTAAAGTGCAATACAAGTACAAGTGTGATATACAAGTAAAGTAGCTGGGCCTAAAGCCCATAACATAATATACATTAACAGTTCCATTATTTGCTGTTGTAATTTACCAAAAAAAAAAAAAAATCAGTATTTCCATTAAATTGAGAGAGAGAGAGAGAGAGAGAGAGCAACAAATATTCAAGTTGCTAAATTTGAACTAACAAGTTCATTCTTCATGTAAACTATAACTTCGGGTACGACTTTTCTCCTTCTCTATATATAACACAATATGCTGAAAAATATTACAAGCAAAGCAGCAATGATAGCCGTGCCAATCCATATCCACTTCTTTGTTCCTACATTTGATCATAAGTAACTGTATTAATAGTCATCATATGAGATTTATTTATTTTTTTCTTTTTCTTTTTTGCTCAAAATTATATATTGCATATCAAGAATCTACAAATAGTCAGAAGTGAGATTTTCATGTTTTGTGTAAGAGCCACTTATAGAGGGTTAATAAGTTTGGTGCACCTTGAGAGGCCTAATTATCTCCAAAGATGCAAGTCGGCCTAATCCTTGAAAGTTCAATAACATTTAAAAAATCATGCTTTGAAAACGCGGCTATAGGAAAACCCAATGTCAGGGTCTCTAGCCGCATTTAAAAAACTGCAGCTCTGCAGCTGTGTTTTATACCCTTATAGCCGCGTTTTTACATACCCACAGATGGGGGACCTATAGTTTTGTTTTGTTTAAAACATGGCTATAGGCCTGGTTTGGGCTGCATTTTCTACAAAACGCAGCTATAGGTCCCACATCTGTGGGTGTTTAAAAACGCAGCTATAGGGCGTAGAAAACGCAGTTATAGACCCGGTTTATGCTGTGTTTTTAAAAACACAACTCTAGGTCTCATAGGGGGCTATAGTCGCACAGAATAGGCTGTGTTTGGAAACGCGACCTATGGAAAACGTAGCTATAGCCTATAGCTGCGTTTTCCAAATGCGACTATAGCCCTCTTTTTTTGTAGTGGAGATATTCATCCTTGTAACCCAACTAGGTGGGTAGACTAAGAGAGAGAGGTGGGTGGGCCAGTGTAGCTTGAATTAATGGTGTACTTATTGCTAATGTCAAAGTCGTTGGGACTTGTCATGTTTTGTGAGATATACACTAAGTGACTCGACTTGCACTAGAGTATGCATGTATCTTAGACTTTGAATCAATAAAATATTATAAAAGAAAGTTCTCATTCATTTACGTTGTTAATATAGAGAAGATAATAAAATATGGATGATGCTAACGAGTGCTCTTAGGGTATTGGTTAATAGTCCAGTTAAATCTGTTTGAAATTCAGTAGTTTTACATTGGATTAGGTTGCTAAAAGTTGTGAACAATATTTATTATTTTATTATTTTTTCAATAAAATGTTTTTATAAATAGCTCTTAAACTGATGCCATTAGGGTATTGGTTAACAATTCTCAAAGTTTAATTATAATGCCCAATTGTGCCTCAATTTTGTTGCTTCCTTCATAGAATTTTTCCAAAAAATTGTGGGTGGTTCAGGGCTCATTCTAGGATGTAAATAATTCAATAATTAAAAAAAAAAAAACTGTAGTATTTGTGGAAAAAGTGGGTCAATCTGAAATATTTGTTTTCTTTGCAAATTATTAGATAATCAATTAAATTTGGGGTCATGCTAATGAGTGCCCTTAGGGAACTCATTAATAATCCATTTCAAGAAAGTTTAGATACCACTTTTATGGGAAATGAAAAAAGTTGTCAAAATATTAATTATTTTTTTTTCATTCTTCATAAAAATTTTCTTTAAATAGATTATTAACGAGTGCCCTAAGGGCACTTGTTAGCATTTCCCTTAAATTAGTAGGATATTAATTTATTGATTCTCTAAACAAAAAGGGATATTAATTAATTAAATAACTGGAGAGACTTCAATGAAGAAAGGGATATCAATTAATTAAATAATTGGGGAGACTTCTATGAATAATAATAAAAAAAAAAAATTTACACTATGTTTGAAAATTTATAGATCAGCGACATAAAATAGAACGGAATATAAAATATTTTATCTATTTATTTGAGTATTTATAAACGAAATAAACGAACTAAAATAATATTTAAATCTACTAGTATACATATACTTTTTACTTGTCCTTACTCATAATTGGATTAAATTGATATTTTTATCTTCAATTCATTAAAATAATGATTTCTTTTCTTAATTTTTTGAAAATAAACATTTAGCTACGAATAGAATAGATTAGACATTGCAATTATTCAATTCATTCTCAAAAAAATTACAAATAACGAAATAGATGAAATATTTATTAAATGTTATTTTCATTATATTATTTTTCATTCATTTTTATATTCTACTAGCATGTAATCTCATGCATATGCATGGATACACTTAAAGATATACAATAAAATGCATGATATAATTTATATATATAATTTAAATTATATTGATAGTCATTTTTATGGTTTGTTAAATTCTTTTTTAAAAATTTGTAAGGATATTATTAAGTACAAAATGTAAATTGTCCATATTTTTTTAAAATTATTGTGAAGCACTTTTTTTTTAACGATTCATTTATTCTAGACTCTTTGATTTTTGTACTTAATAACTCACTTGAGTGAATATTTATTATGTGGTCTCACATTTGATTCTAAAATTAAGAAATAAAACTCTTTAAGAATAAATGATTTAGGACACTTGACACAAAATTGGAACAATAATTTGGAATTCTAATTTGAGTTTCTCTCAGTTTCACCTATTATTATATGGGTCATGCTAACGAGTGTCCTTAGGGCATTGGTTAACAATCCATTTTAGGAAAGTTTTGACACCACTTTTATGAGAAATGAAAAAAAAAACTATTAAAATATTAATTGCTTTTTTTCCTTTTCCCATAAAAACTATCTTTTCTTTTTTAAGGCAAACCAATTAATCATTCATTGCAATGTAAAGAATTATAATACAAAGCATCCGCCGCAAGCGGTAGAGTATCTTCAGTCCAAAATAAATCATTGATTAAATTCCTAGCATGTTTTGCTAATGTATGAGCAACCATGTTTCCACCTCTCTTTATCCAATTGATGGATAGGACCTGCATTCCTCTAAGATTGAACTTGATGTCTTCATAGATGTGGCCAAGTAGTGAGCTATTCTCTGTAGAAACAGATAGAGCCCGCATCACATTTAGGCAATCTCCTTCAATAATCACCGGAGAAAAGCCAACTTCCCTTGAGAATTCCACAGCTCTTTAGCAGGCCAACACCTCAGCCTCCTTACTGCTATTCACATAAGGACCCTTAACTGACATACCCGCCGTAACCTCGCCTGAAGAGTTTCTGACTATAGCACCAAAACCCGAGCAATGTTGGTTAGAAAATACAGCAGCATCAAACTTCAGTTTGAACTCCTCCGCTAGTGGAGCACGCCAAATACAACTACCAGAACTCTCATTTGAAGGAGTAAAAACCATCTGTGCATTCCTATACTCATCAAGAAATTCTTCAGCCCTTTTGTTCAGCCAACCCGGTTCCCTCAAATGTCCACCATGTATCACGGCATTCCGTTGGTTCAATATCTGCCACGCCTGCACTAGAAAAAGTTCCAGTTCTTCCTTCTGTAATCTGTCCATCAAGGACTCAAATAAATCCCTGAAATCATGGCAGCATGTGGACCAATTCTGCAGTGAAGTAATACTCCCAACCGACACATCTTGCGTAGCTCCACAGTCCCACACGGCATGTAATGGAGTTTCAGCAAATCTCTTACAACAATGGCACATAACATCATCTAATATTTTACACTTTGCAAGGTTATGGATTATTAACCAATACTCTAAGAGCATTCGTTAGCATTTCCCTTATTATATATATATATATATAGACTTTTTCCTTTAAAAAATATATTTTCTACTTAAATGGGCTATTAATTATGATACCAATTACATGTGTTTTTTTTCCTTCTTTCCTAAATTGTTCAATGTGGCGAACTACAAGTGATACCACTATGATTTTGACTTTGAATTATGTGTCATACTTCAATTCCAAGAAATTTTGGAATTTTCAAATTAGCGATGTTTTAAAAATGCCTATTTTTTTTTTTTTTTTTTACCCACTTTGTTGTGTGAAGTGTGAACAACAATTTTTGATGTTTTCAAAAAAAAGAAAGAAAAACCAATTGTTGATCATGTATTCATGTGGCAGATCCTTATTTATATATATATATTAATAATGCTGACATGGTATATAAGGTCACGTACTAATATAACAAAATAATAATATATACGTTTCTAAAAAACAAAGAAGAACACATAGGGCTGTGTAAGGTTGAATTTAATCAACCATTATGTTGACTTTATTCTGTGCCAAATTTGCTTGTAATTTAGCAATTAGTAACTCTATATTTAGGTGGGATTCATGTAAAGGTAGTGTGTGAGAAAGTGTGAAAAATTGCTCAAGATTGTGCAGTGATGCAGGGACTTGTAGCTGGATCTCTATTCCCTTAATTTTTGTCATTTAATTTTTGCTATGGATGTGATTTTATTTGATTTAGATTATTTATCAATTTTGGTATAAGCTTATAATCATTTTCCGCACATACATTGTTTGATATAAAGCTTGAATTGGTAATTTGTAAATTGGGGGTCTAAACATTCATAGTGGTTTATAAACTATTTGAACATTTAATTGAGTAAACATTGTGTTGTTAGTGGCACACACATTCCCATGTTTTGGATCTAACCAAATGCTAATAATGCTTGGTGTCTTGTGTGGTTTCTCTTGTTTTTGACAAAACATGATGCAGGGTGAACATGTCTCCATTCAAGAGAGCAATTGAAAAAGGGGCAGTAGCAAAGGGAAAAAGCCTGTCATTGATGTTGACGAACTCTCACCTAGAGCAAAGAGGACCCATTCATCATCAGGAGTGTTCGATTCCAACAAGTTCAGATCTTATGCTTCCTTTCAGGCTCATGTGAATTACTTCAAAGATGCTACACCGTTGGTTGAAAAGATCGTTGATCAACCTTCTCTTTTTGACACTGACATTCATAAATGGTTTGCTCACAAAGATTGGAATTATGTTCTCTCTGACCTTGATGAAGCATATGCATATGAGAGTTTGGTAAAAGAGTTTTATTCCAATGCAATTGTTGATGACGATGAACTCAAATGCTGGGTTAGAAGAAAAAGTTTCTCAATCTTTCCCATATATCTGGCTGAGATTCTTCACATCAAGTGGCCGATGTTTAAAAACTCATCGGTTTATGATGATCTATGTCCAGATGAGGACCTACTCCGGGATGCTCTTGGAGAAGACTTGGAATTCTCGTCAAACGGGAACTCAGTCAGTGTTTCCTCTCTTCCTCCGAAATTGAGGATGCTTACAATCATCATGTTTCACAACTTATACCCATTATCTAGCATCGGGTATATGAACCTCGAACGTGCCCTGTTTCTTCACAATCTGATCTCTGATGTAGAGATTGACATTTGTGCACATATCTTTCATGTCTTGCGTAAAACGGTTCTTCGAACTGAATGAAGGATATACATTCCTTTTTGCTACCTCATTTCTTGGATATTGAAACTCAAAGGAATTCATCCATCAACAGATGAGTCTCCTTGCACAAAATTGGCCCCAATCAACATGCGTATGTACAACGCTGGCATTGGTTATAGTTGGAAAGGAATCAAAACAGAAACTTCAGCATCTCACAATGGTTCGCGCTCTAGCTCATCCACATTTGACAAGAAACTAGACAACATTGTGGCATCTTTCCACGAGTTGAGCACAAAGATGTCCAGACTTACATTTATCTTGTAGCATCTCAACATTCGGTGGGATATGAAGTTCACCTCTATCCAAACTCAATTGGATCAGATTCAAAGAAAGCTAGAAGGAGATGTGGACTAGCTATTCCATGAGAAAACAGGGGGAGCACAATGATAGGGGGAGAAATAGCTGTATCAAAGGGGGAGATTTCAGTAAGAAGGCCTATGTTTAATATTTTGTTTCATATTAGCATATTTAAGTGTTTATGTTTTGTTATTTCGTTTAGGTTTTGGATTGTACTTGTTGCTTTTGTAAGCGTTAAAGGTTTATGTACCCATGCTTTGTAGTTTTAGTACTTGTTGTTAAATGTCATGTATTTTCTTTAAGTACATCACTCTTGTTCCATTTGTTGGATTTTATATCCTAAATGCAATTTCCTAGTGTTGTTGCATTGGTTGAGTGTTGGACATGCAAATGATACTTTGCAATTAAGCTTATTAGCTTACATGTCCGGATATTCATTTCAGGTGTGAATGAGCATTATGATCACTTTTTATAGTGATTGTTCATTTTTGGTCAAGTCTTGATTTATTACTTATTTCCATTTTGCTTGATCGCATTGTGCTTTCTCCATATGCATTACAAGTTTTCTGCATACAATGATTATATTGTGTTTTTGTGTTTCAGGAGATACTTGTTCTTATGGTTCAAGAGCTTTACAAATTCTAGAGTTAGGTGTGAGTGAGTTTTGATCAACTGTTCCCAACTCACGCATTAAGTCTAGAGTTTATTGTAGAGTTTTGTCACAGAATAGCCAAAGGGAGAGATTGTAAGGTTGAATTTAATCAACCATCATGTTGGCTTTATTCAGTGCCAAATTTTCTTGTAATTTGGCAATTAGTAACCCTGTATTTAGGTAGGATTCATGTAAGGGTAATATGTAAGAGAGCGTGAAGAAATGCTCAAGATTGTGCAGTGATGCAAGGACTCGCGATTAGATCTCGTGGGTAGCTCGTGGCTTGCAAGCTGCCAGAAGATGGTCACGTGCCAAGCATGCAAAGAAGTTGAAGCATTTTGCCAACTGTTGCACTACAGGACAAAAGTCTCAGGCTGGTCAGGTCTTTAGCTTGCAACTTGAACTCGCGACTCAGTCCAGTCACGAGGCCAAGTTGCCAGACTACCCTGTTTGGGAAAAGCTAACTCTTCGCATTCCTTTCTCACCCCAGTATAAATACCCTTATACCCACGAAATGTAGAGAGCTTCCAGAGAAAATTTTGAGAGAGAAACCCTAACGAAAAACAAGATTGATTCATCCACAATTTTCACATAGAGACTCTTCAAATTCCTCTACTCTTATCCTCTCCATTGTTACATCCTTGAGAGATTCTTACCCAAATACTTTTCTCACCATACCCACATCTGTGAGAAGGCTATTTGATGCTTTGGGAAGTAGTTAAGAAGGAACCAATGGTTATTAGTTGATGCTATGGGCTATAGCGGAATCCAGTAAGCTAAAGAAGATAATGGTTCGGTGCAACCTCGTTAGAGCAAGAAGCTTGGAGGGCTTAGGTACACTGGGTATATTAGGCTTGGAGGGTCTTCTGTTGTTTATGTATCCCAACTTCATTCTTTAATGAATTATTGACCGCTTGGAAGGCGGCGGAGAGGTTCTACACTGAGGGTTTCGGTTTCCTCTTCGATAACACATCGTTGTATTGTCCTTGTATTTGCATCTCTCTTTCCTTAATCTTTGCCGTTTAATTTCTACTGTGGATGTGATTTTATTTGGTTTAGATTGTTTATCAATTCTAATATAAGCTTATAATCATTTTCCGTACATACATTGTTTGATATAAAACTTGAATTGGTAATTTGTAAATTAGGGGTCTAAACGTTCATAGCGGTTTATCTAACCTTTGAGTCAAAATTTTGTATTTCCAATTAATAAAAATTAATCAATTAAGTTTTAAGCAATTAAATTAATATGAGCATTCATATGTTGTCACCAATCGCAAAGAAAACAATCAAAATAAATATAAGGCAGTGATATGATGACTAAGTGGAAAACATGAAGAAAATTATCCAAGGGTAAAAGTAATACTAGAAATTTTTTTCTAAAAATCAATCTATACTAATCAAGTGAAAATTTTGACAATCTAATAAAAAATGTTACTTAGACTTTACAATCCTAGTAGATCAACTTACACATGAAACTTTCTACTGTTTTAGAACCTCCAAATTCTTTATTTGGATACTTCACAAACGACACATCCAGTGTCACAAACAGAACCTTCAATCGACTCCAAGATTCTGTTAAAGATTCACTCCACAACAATAGCACTTTGGATAATATTATGGCTTTAGCTTTGGATCCCCAATCTTGAAAAACACCATCTTCAGATTTGCTTCTAGCTAGAACTATAGTATTGTGGTGATATCATGAGATTGTGTCTTCTCACTCTATGAGGCACAATAATAGCATGTGCACACGGGCTCTCTCTCTCTCTCTCTCTCTCATTTTAGTAATCCCTAAGATATTCTTACATAGTTACACAAGTAGGCCAAGAATTCCAAGCGAGCAGTCAAGTAAACGGGCTTGATAGAGAATTAGGCCTCGTGATTATCGATTGATTGACAAGCTACAAAGAAGCTGTTGAAACTAATCTCAACTAATCGACTAGCTATAGAGAGAGTCGAGAATTATTGAAACTTCCATCTATTTGAGCTATTTTGAGACTTAGTCTTGAGCGTGAAATGGACTTTAAAAACACATGACTTTCACTTTTGTTAAGGGTTTGCCAACTTAAACACTATAGAACTAACACATACGATGCAAACCATCATAAAAAATGTTTATCAATAATTATCATAATTACCAAGTTTTATATTTAGACAAAAAAAAAATGTAATATTTTATTTAATTTTCTTGTGCATTGTACACTCATGACTTATTAGTAATGAAAATTTGAATGACTTTTATGTGTTCCTTTCTCCAAAATCTATATTACATTTTGAGAAAATTTTGGATATATATAATTCCTTAGGTACACTACATTAAGTTCTCCAATCAAATTTAAACATTTTGCTACATTGATTAATGAAATACAAATATTATTGTTTGTGGCAAGAATAATTAAATTAAATACAATTACTTGTTTGAATTTAATTAAAACCCTAATTAATTGCTCTTAATGAATTGCACTTAAGTTTTACCTAACGTTATTTATTAATTTAGTACAACCCCCGTCGAATTATATATATACATACATAGAAAACGTGACTGCAGGGCAGAAGGCCAATACTCACAAGAAAAAGGAATCAATTATATTTGAAATTTTGTTTATCCATTGACTCCAATTTTGGCCATAATCCATCTAAATGGGTTGGCCACGAATTTGGAGCAAGATTCAATACTGAAATGCTGTCCAAGAAGTAGCGCTCGAATGGGGAGACTCTAATAGTACTCTACTCCGCTAGAGGAGCCATGGAATGGAATAATTGTCAAAACAGCCTACCAATTATGAAAGTGTTGAACGGTGGCTCATGATCATATGAGTTCACACGGCGGTGGGGCTTATTTTCCAAATTCAAAGGTTCAAGAGTGGGGATAATAACTAAGGCAGCTCACAAGTTGACCAAGTGGGACAAAAAAAAATATATACATTTTTGAGTCACCAATGGAATAGGCCTTCAATTCTAAGTCTAATCATTAGCCTATTTTGTAAGACTAATGTGCTGTTTAGTGGTCCTATAGTATTTCCTTTAAGGGGAGCAAAAAAAAAGGTATTCAGAAACCCATGACAATAGGAATTGTTGGATTACATTGTACTGACCGCGACGGACGTACGTGTTAGTATGTTTTGACACATTCCTAAGTGTCGGGCTATCCATGGATTGCATTTTCTGCTTTTTTGTTTTTTTTTTTAGGATGGACTTTGTCTTAAAATCAAAACTTAATTCATATTAATGTCCAGGGTTTTTTTGTAGTGTACTTATGTTTCACATAGCCAAACAATGATTTCCGAGGTTTGTTAAATTTAAGTTGTTAAAACGAAAGTTAATTTATAGTTTGATTTTGTGATAACAGCACCTGGCCAAACCAGACATAAAGATCTTTTGCACTATCAGCTAACTTCAATGGAGTCGCAGAAATGAGGTACAGTTTGGGACTTGGACTCTTTGGTTCGAACTCTTCGGAAAGCAACAAAGATTTGTAATTCATTTCCTAGAGTTAAATGCTATGTTTTAAAAACCAGACTGGACCGGCCCATCCGCCGGTTCAACCGGGAACCGAGAGCCAATCCAGTCCAATCAAAACCCATAAAACCAAAAAACCGGTCAAAACTGGGGTTGAGCTAGAAATTTTGAAAAAAAAAAAAACGGTTAGACTCTCGAGGTTGAGAAACCGGAAAAATTGGTCAAACATCGGGGTTGAGAAATTTTTGTTTCTCAACCTTTCTTATTACTGATTAGTCCAAAGGGAAGACTGTGAAAGGAGTAAGGAGACTCAGATTACTCCCGTGAATAAGTGAAACATTTGAGTCAGCATTTATTGTCGTAGGTTTGTTTATTTGCACTATTCAGTCGGAAATGTCCTTTCCTTTTTCGGTTTTTCCTAGGCATTTTCTACTCTTACTCATGTGGGAGAAATTATTGTGTACTCCTGGGATACTATAATTATGTACTTCCTCTTCTCACATGAATGGTGAGCCTCACTAATTAAATTTATGGTAAGACCCACCATTCATGTGAGAAGGGAGGCTATGCATTTATGGTACTTCAGAAGTATCTAATAATTTTCTCTCATGTGGTACATGAGTTATGAATATAATTCCCGTTTTAGTATAATTTACTTTTTGATACAAGTATAATCTACTTGAAAAGAGAAACTTAATTCTGTCATAATATTTGGTAAAGCTCATAATTTATTTTGGGAGGAAAAAAATTAATTTTAAAAAAAGTATTAGTTATAGCGGCGTCTGTTTCTTAATAATATAGATACTTACGTGTTTCATGTTTTTTTTTTTTTTGATTGGGGGGGGGGGGGTGTTTGGAAGATAATCTCATATTTCACCAACATAAGTTTTTTAAAGCTCTCTTGAGTTAGTACAAACCATCATTATTTTGCTTAGATCCTTCATGAACTCTACTAACCCACTGGCTCATAGTTTAGCTCCACATGTTATTAATAAAAGTTTTGGTATTTCCCTTAAAAAAAAAAAAAAATCCACTGACTAAAAGAATAGATATCTATAGTTAAAATATATAAAAATAAAACTATTATTGATAAATTCTAATTAGTTATATAATAAAATGAGCAAATAATTGTTATTTAAGGCATAAGCAAAAATAAATGAATAATGGAATAACCTCAAGGCAGTTATAGTAGATTTGTATATGGAAGAGCTAATTTTTATAACTAAACATATATTAACATCTATATTGATGATGCCAAAATCATCAGTTGGGTCACTCGTTCAATCTGGAGCAGTAGACGATCTTATAGGACTTGCAAGATAAAGAGAGTTGATTAAAGAGACCACCGGGTTGTGTTCGGTGGTGGAGCCTCCGATGCTTAAGTTAGTACCAACTCATATATTGTGTATATAGATAGTGTTTTGTAGTAGTTTCTGACGTACCTTAGCAAATGGACAGATTGTCCCTTTTATAGGTGACTTAGGTATCTGTTGGACATAAATGAGAGTGATTATTACCCTAATTGTAACGTTCTTTGTCTTGATGAGAGAGTTTAAGACTTTTGATGGTCGTTATTGAATGTGTTGGGTGGTTACTCATCTACTTTTGATGGCTTACTAATGATGCAATGACCATCCAATAAGATAGACGACCTTAACAGTTTTTATGGACTCATTAATTGCCCCCCATTCCTAAGTCTGATTTTGCTTTTTGCTTCATCTTCAACTACTTTCTTCTTCAAGAATGGTAGTATTTTTGTGATGACTTCTTAGTATCTGCCTTTTGAAGGTCTTTTTGGACGTTCGAGTGATCATAGCTTGATCTTGAAAGTGAGCTAATTTCCTTAGACGATCATTTTTTATCATTGCTAAAGAGCAAGCTAATTTCTTTGGACGACCATTTTTTATTACACCTGAAGAGCGAGGTGATTTCTTTGGATGACCATTTTTTATCATCGTTGAAGAGCAAGGTGATTTCTTTGGACGACCATTTTTTATCACTTCAATGCTTCTTTTTTCATTCATTTTCTAGTCATCATGTTTGATATTCATGATTTGCGTGTGACTTGTGTTTGCGTGAGAATCCTTGTCTACTTACACTCGTTTGAGGGTATTTAGTCACTTAGCCAATTTTAGGTGGCTTACATCTAGTTATGGAACTTCGTCATTTATACTTCGTCAGTGATTTACATCGATCTAGCGGAATCTTGTCCCTTTTTTTTTGGTGACTTACATCTATTTTTAAGGAATCTTTTCACTTAGGTTTCGTCAGTGATTTACATTTGTCTTGGTGGAATCTTATCACTTAGCAATTTTTTGGTGACTTACATCCATGTAAGGAATCTTGTCACTTGTTACTAGAAAGATTCCTTAACGCTATGTCATTTTGGACCTTCTTGAGGCCATGTTGATATTTGCATTAAGTTGTACATGCACTTGCCAAGACTTGGTTAAACAAGAATTTTAGAACAATTTATATATAAATAATAAGTTACCAATAGCCTAAGTGGACCTTTTTCTTATTTCCTTGTAATCCTAGAGTTTTACCTCTTTTGTAATCTATCTAGTATTGCATACATTTTTGCATGAAACCTTACTAGGTGTAAATTTTTATAAACAAATATAAAAGAGACAGAGATAATTGTGTTACCTTAAATGACGATATTATTTTGTCACATACTTTGATCTTTTTATTGTTGGGATCTTCTTGACAAGCTCTTCCTTTTTAAGATGTTGAGCTCTTCTCTTTTCAAGATTTTTTTTTTTTTTTTTAAAAGCTCAAAATGATACTGCATGTCTAAGACTTCTTTTGCTTCACATTTTTGAAGGCGTAAAAACTAGGCCACGTTTTTGCCCCCGTTCAAATGTGAAAAGTACAATTCTCATTCGTTGATGACTAGATGAATGGTCTATCGCGATTGGAACCTTTTTTTTGGTGTGCTTTGATGACTATGGTCATTACCATTTGTAATAGAAATTTCCTCTTCCTTCTTCTTTACTTGTACGCTTAAGTCACTTCGATAGTGCTAGTTGCATGACGATGTACAAATGTGCAATTGCATGCTATACAAGACGAAGTGCATTCTATATGTATCATAGAGAAGTATAAAAATTGAAGCTATTTAACTGTATGCTTCTTTAAACTGGTCTTTGTTAGGTGCTTGCACCGTATATGATTTTCGAAGCAATTTAAGAAGATTTTGGTGAGTTGATGGAGATAGCGGAAATCTATTAAGACTTAAATTCATAAGCATATTGTGAATATGATCATCTAGCATTTTGAGTTTAGGAAACTTAATAGAACTTCTCAGATTCATGACGATGTAATATATGCTACTAATAATATAGTCATATTGATTGTGATAATTGTAACAAGTTTATAGCAATATTTTCAACATGTTCTACATACATATCTGTAATAATCATGCAAGCTTGATATTGATTTAGTTTCAATAAAATGATATCATGGATAAAAAAGAAAGAAAGAAATGAGTTACCTCAATAGAAGACCTTAAATCTCAATACTATTTTGTACATATCTCAGCCTTTTCATTGTTGTAGTCTTCTTGACGAACTCTTCGTCATTGAACTCTTACTTATAGAGCTCTTCTTTGTTGGATTTGTACAACTCATAATTTACAAGAGTTAAACTCAGCATTTTGTGATGTAGATGGAATTTTCACAACTTTTAGCTATATCTCTATTTTCTTCTTAAGGGTTTTTCTTTGTCAAATTATGACATCCCCTTAGAAAAATTCAAACATCTGTTTTTGGCATATCTGAAGCTAGTAATCTAGAAAACCTCTTATAGGTTTACATATTATACAAAATTTTGGATGAATTGATATAGCTTATGTCCAAACAATATCATTTCATGTAAGAGTATGAAAACTTAGTGAGGATTAAAGCCACACTTAATGCCATGTGATCAAACCGAATTGTCTTATTTTATGTATGAAGCACATGCTCTATAGGCAATTCAACCATTTCCTCTTTTTTCTTTGTTTTGACGATAGCAAAAGAAATGGATGAACTTAAGATCATTTGATCGGTTAGAGATCAAAAGTCTAAAATATGTCACACTAGCTAGAGTAGATATTACTAGTCAATCCTTTTAACTTTAGCAAGAGATTATCTAGCCTTTTGTGTTAATTGTGCATGTTTGTACTAATCTTGTAATTTAGCAATTTGCCTTTCCAACAATCATTTTCATAACTAGTTCCCTATTCTAGTGCAACTAAATAATACTTGGCAAAGTGTTTAAAGAGTGTTGGAATTCGGTGTGTTTAGTGATATTTACCATTATGATAGACAGTTATTATATTTATCATGGTAAACAATTTTGAATTTCTTAAACAACTAGGTTTTCATTTGGCAATAATGATATTTGTCATTATGCCTAACACTTGACTTCAATCGTTGTTGCAAATACTTGGAGAATTAAAAGGGAAAAGAAAGGTTTAAATCTGACCTTTGAGGACCAAGAACTAGGCTGCATCGTTGCTATATTTTGCTCCTGGCAAGAAAACCTCTCTGACATTCTCAACAGTTGTGCCTACTCTGTGACATTTTTCTGCTGGATGATTTTTCTTATGTCGAGCCTTTTGTTGATCCATTTTGTCAAGCTTTACTAGGCTCATTTTGCTCCAAAAAATATGAACAAATTAATAACCTCGATTGTTCTCAAATGATGAGCTTAATATAGAGGACACGTCATTCGGGTCAAAATATACATTCGGCCGACTACTTTAAGGAGCATTCACAGGCTCCTTAACTAATTTCCGTTTAATAAAATCATGTGGAAATAATTTGATACTATTTAGTATTTAGAGACAGTAAGTTCTGCTCGTATTTCATATATGTGAGTAAGTACTTACTCTGGTGATGTCACTAGTGCGAGCATAAAATAAAAACATTGTACCTGTATGGTCACTTTTATTGAATCATACATGTGGATTTTAACACCATGAGAGTCCCACATTTTTTTCCCTTTGAATGCTCGAAGGCATGGTTAGTATAGATGGAACCATTTAAATTCTCCATTCTCAAAGTCAAAGCAACATATATTTATACATGGAAAAGTTTGAACAGTATATTTTGTTCAATCTATTGGGGAACATTTCAAGATACAAAATTTCATAATATTTTGAAAATGATTTATGCTTAACTATTTTTGTATTCCGATAAGGACTGAAGTTTGTAATTCTTTGGGTCTTTCAACCCTAATCCCACCTTGCATTCACTTTGAAAACTATTTTTTGTGCAAGGCCAAATAGGCCATTTTTGCATTTTATTCCTAATGCTCTTTTTATTATAAATCTTTTTAGATTGTTCTTTGAAAAACAATATGTCATTAGTCAATTGACGAAATAATAACTCGTGCATAACTATAGAGCGTATACTTTTTTTATTTCTATATTTATCTTTTACTGTTGTCATCAATAAATACAAATATAAATTGGGGGGATGGCCCTATGATACAGCTTTGCTACCCATGAATATCAACCAAGATATTATCAGCGTGCTATGTAACATTTATTTTCCTTCTTTAGTGTACCATTAATTTGACACCATTAAAAGGACATAAACGGTTTGTTTTAGTTATAGTAGGAAACAAAACATTTTACAGGCAACAACAAAGATATCAAGGTCATAATGTTTGACTTATATTTGGGCCTTAATGGTGGGGGATATTAAAGAGAAAACGGTGAGATTCTTTGGTGTCTGATCTCTTTACATTCTCTTCTCCCTTGCCATATATAACACGTTAAAATAGATATGTTGTATTCTTTGAATGTATATAGGCTGTAGCTATAAATCCTCACAGTTGTACAACTGTTCAAATCAGACTTTAACACACAAAATGGAATCTTAAATTCATCAATCAAGGCTATTTTAAAGCTAGTATATTTTTTCTTGAAATATTTCTAGACTTTATATTTTTATTTTTCCTCAAATTGACTAATTCTAATTCACGCTATTCTATTGACTACCATAGATTTTTTTTTTTTTTTTTTTTTTTAACACTTAACATGGAGCTTAGTAGTTACAAAGTTGTCTAGCCTTTTCCTTTCAAGGAAAGAAAAGTGTCTAGTAATTTCTTTCATTAATTCTTTTAACTCCTTCACCTATAGGTGTCTTTTGAGAGTAGTGTAGCATGAAATAAACATAAATTCTGTTTGCAAACAATGAGATGAAAATAACTCATCTAACCTGAAGACCCATGAATTGGGTCACGCTGCTGTAATTTGTCCAGGCTGCTTCTAGAAATTTGGAGATGAAAATTCTATATTTCATTCCAAAGTTCATTCAATGCTCCTTTTGATGGCACACTTGCTACTTGACAACGATCAGGGAGATGGCCTGCAGTCACTCGATCTTGAGAGGCTTTCGGGTGATCCTATTGTTGTCAATTGGTTTCACCAAATATTGCAACTATGGTCATGCTTGGGTTTGCCTTGTGTGGAAGACATTACTGGTCACCGCTTTTTTCTGACTTCAGCCACTGCTACTTGAAATGGTAGTTTTCCTAGACCTTTCTCGGCTCATTTGTACTCCATATTTCTTGATTTCTTCCCACATAAGGGAAGTATGACAATCCCCACCGAAAGAGAATTTGGTGATATCTTCGCCAGATCTAGCAAGATCTTATCAAATTTAGCAAGATCTCCACTGAATCTTTGTTGTTTTAAGCACTTCTCCGCCTCCCTCTGTCATTAGCTGGTGTCAACTAAACCGCCCACTACTCGTGAAGGTCTCGATCCACCAATTCTGATTGATTGATAGCGGGTTGAGTTTTCCTCCGCCCAATCTAATCAAATTAGTTGCGGGATTGAATACAAACCTGACTTGATCCAATTCGTAGACACCTCTAATTTTGAACATATGGTCTCTCCATCAACCCACCCTTGTGAGAATAGGAAGTACCATTTGGGGCAAGGCTCAACCTTTTCAATTCTTCTATATAATTTTAAAAGATGGGAATTAAGTTGAGAGAAAGTGACTTTTAAAACCCTAACAAGATTCATAATCTACCATGTGTATATGCTATCTTTGCATTATTTTTAGTGATAGATTTTTATATTGTGGAACAAGAACATTTTGCACTAGAAACAACATTTAACTCTTAAACCTTTTGATTTACACATATCTGTGTAATTTTCATAAATAAAAATATGCCACTTATATGAGATAAATATTGATTTGTGTTGATTGATAATATATTAGATATATGCATTTTCTTTCTTACAATAGTTAAATCTCTTGTAAAACTGGGTAATAGATATTGAATCTTTTTTTAATAGGTATACCATGGTCAAACCAAGAAAATGAGGCAGGTTCCCAACCAAAATTCACTCATGCTGGTAGATTACTATTTCTTGAAGGAGACGATGCCCAATGCTTGTTAAGGGGCATTTGCATGTCTTCGGTAATTAACATAGTTACCATCAAAATGAACTAAAGTCAAACCTCTAGTACAACAAAGCCATCACCATCGAGCTTTCCCTTTAGTATCTTTAATTACCAAAATGGTTGAAGATAATTTGGTAATAGCTGTCAGTGATGTTCGTTGCTAAAGGGCTAATATTCGGTTTTGGCTGAGCCTTATGGGTTCAAATTGTGTATATTTCTAAAGGAACCCAAAAAAAAATAAAAAAAATCATACTCCATTGTATCCTATCATTTACGATGGCATTACTGGATTTATACTTGTAAGTGATGATTCACGTGAAATAATAATGACAGGAGTTAGTGGTTAATATAACATAATTGGACCAAATCTCATTGGTCTAAAATTTTTGGATTATGTGGTGTCCTTAACTATTATATTAATAACTCATGAATTGACTTCTCACAAGGTATTACCTCCGCAATAGAGACACCAAAAATACAATCCTTTTTTTTACCTCAAGGATTTTCTTTTGCATTTCATTGCCATATAATTGTCAACTGATGGGGATAATTTTCATATGAACAACATGGGGGCTGTCGAACGTTTCTAGCAACCCTAAGGGAGACGACTAATCCCTGAGGAAGATGACTAATCCCTAGGGGGACGACCAACCTAAAGGCCTAGGGGTCAAGTAATCCCTGATCCTAATGACCCATCCCCCTAGGGTTAACTTGTGCGGAGCACACTCACACATCCTTACATGGAAATTACTTGCACATCACGGCCAAAGGCCTTACCACGCAATCAAATCTTCTACGTATGGAAAGGTGATCCCGAGTATCTTAAGATCCTTCTCTCTACAAGGAAATTCCCCAGTAATAAGGGATTCAGGTCAGTCTTCTACCACTATATAAACCACAAACCTTACCTTTCTTGAGGTACGCGAATTCTCCTTAGCTCTTGCACTTTTGAGTTCTTGGAGATTCTTCTATCACTAACTTAACCTTCGAAGGGTCTTTGGCCGATATCCTATTAGTGCCCGTTGATTGGTTCTCCTCTTTTGTTCTTCAGGTACACCCATTGACATGTGTTGACGACCAACTCACTATGATTTTTGTGCATCATCATCAACCATCCATCAAAGCATTCATGAAAGCATGATCTGTAATTTCAAACCTTTCTCTATTGCGCTGAGTTAAGATTAACTTTTAGGTAAATTGGATCGCAAATCCAAGGATCTCTAAACAGAGAAAATAAAAAAAATTTACTTGGCAAATGAATAAAACAAAACATTGAAATGATAACTTGCCATATGGTGGGGTAGGCCTACCTCAGCTAGATAATAATCTTTCGACAAAAGCATTTCTTGATTACGACTATGTATTGCTGCAATGGATAAACACACAAAAAAGGCAAGTGTACCCATGAATGATGTCTACGTACTTTTTCAGGCCTAATGTATAAAACAATTAAGATTTTCCGAGTAGGAAAATGAAATATCCTAAGATGATGATGAAAAATTAATAGGATCATTCCTATTGAAGCCCTATTGAACTTTTATGCTTTATTCCCTTGCTTCTCTATTCTATTCTTCTCTAATTTGAAAGCAGCTCTTTCCTCTTTATGTTTTTGGGATTTCATTTTTGTTTCTAAGATTGTAAATTTTTTGTCTAACAATGTGGCCTATTGGGTGGCCGTTTGTAATTGGGATGAGCCTATCTCCATCTCCTTTCTTCCTTCTTGGGTGCTTGTCCCTCAAGTTGGAGATGGCTTGAGGGCCCTCTCTTGTTTCTCTTTGATATATTATTTTTCATAAATAAATAGGATCATTCCTGATAGAAGAGGAAGATGAATATACTAGACATGACAAAATTGTATTTAAAAGACATTTTTCTAGAAATGTGATATGTTAAAATTTTGTACAGAAGAGATCTGTCAATTTCATGACTGCCATTTATTCCCCTAAGTTCCAAATTAATCTAAGTTATACTCCATAGAAGTCTGGTTTCCAATTGCAATGGTTTTTTAATTGAACTCTGATTACTATAATGCAAAGGCTTCTTTGGCCATGCTTCAATGCAGGTTTAATGTAACCTCACAAGTTGATATCATCATATAATACTAGTAGTCTAAGTGGAAGTCCATGTCTCGCTAATCAAGGATTTTTTCTATCCACGTTGAGTTTCTCAAAGGACAAAGCTCGGAAGTTATACCTGTGGGGGTGGAAAAAAGGACTTGTCTTGAAACAGAGAACAAGACTCTTAGACTCAAAAAAAGAAAAAAAAAAAAAGCAAAAAAAAGACAAAATCAAGAACAACCCTTTTGTTTATAAGAATTTCCAAAGATAGTGGATGCACTTTTTAGATCTACTCATATTGAGTCCCACGCATTGATTTTAGCACTCAACTCAAAGGCCAACTCTTAAAACTCATATCTGTCTAGGCAAAAATTAGGCTTCAATGGACCTAACCGATTTGTGGGTTCTTTTTTTATTTTATTTTTTTGGGCATAAAACGGATTAGTTGACTAGGGACCAATATTAGGATGCTACCTTTGGTATTTATAAGTTAAGTGGTGACCATGTTAGTGAGACACAGCTTAAATCGTATTTTTGTACAAAAATAATTTATAAATACCTTGCCTGCGTATCTTAAGTTCATTGGTGTACCTGCTCCAGGCAAGGAAAGAACCCAATGGGCTTTTGCTAAAGCTTATAACCGCCCAACATGGCACTCTGTGTTGAACCCAACTGGACCATTATTTTCCTTTAAACAAACATTTTGTTCATGTGTTGTTTAGACTTTAAATTGAACCCAACTGCCTTTTTCACTCTTTTAGCAAGAATATATAAAATAATATGAAGGATAAGGACACAATTTAGTTGGACTGTTGGTCAATTAATATTTCTTTTGGTGCTCTACTAAATGACTGATTACCAGGAAGACATTCTTTTGTAGGTGATAAAACTAGAGGTTTTTATTTTCTTTAATTTTGGTATTAAAAAAAAAATATATATATATATATATATATACACGCACACTAAGATAAATTCTTTTTTTTTTTTTTTGGTTAAAAGGAGATATATATATATATATATTAGACAGAAACCAAAATGCAGTTTAGATTACAAGCTGGACACAGCGGCCAAAGTAGAGGCAACCTGCCTATAGCTGTACAGACCATTTCTATCAAAGTTAAGTAAACTATCTAATTCATCCCAGGGAGCAGCATCATAAATAACAAAATCCTCCCTCATACAGCACCCAAACTTGGCCAAATAGTCAGCACACCTATTCGCCTCTCTAAACACATGAGCCACTCGAACCTGTGCAAGCTTTTCCATGAGGGATCTGCAATCAAGAAGCAATGGAAAAAGCTTTTTGTTAGAGCTGTTAGCATTATTTATCATCTCCACAATTGCCTTGGCATCAAGTTCTACTTCCAAATTACTGATTCCCAGCTGAATGGCAAGATACAAACCATCCCTTAAAGCCCACAGCTCAGCCATAACACTTGTGGTGTAACCAATAGATCTAGAGTATCCCCTAATCCACACCCCGTCACTATTCCTTATTAATCCTCCACCACCAGCTCTACCTGGATTCCAAATGAAGCTCCATCTGTGTTGAGCTTGTACCAATTTGGACTAGGCTTGTTCCATTTAATAGGAATGACAGCTCTTGATGTAACTTGCTTAGCTTTGCTTACACAGTAAAAATACTCCCTAGCTTGGCTAAGACACACCTTATGAAGCATGGTGTCAGGAATAGAGTTTTCAAATACCACTTTATTCCTATTTTTCCACAAATTCTAGATAGCAAAAAGAAATAGAAAGCACCAAGGAATAGATCCTCTATGCCTGACTTCACTCAAACAATTATACTTCAGCCAACCTTCAACAGTATCGGTAAAAGAATTAACAAGAGACGGAGGCACCTCCAAATTCCTCCATAGATTACGAGCAAATACACAATCACGGAGTACATGGACTATAGTTTCATCCTGAACTCTACACATAGGACATATCTTATCACACATTATGCCTCTTGCCAAAAGAACATCCTTCACTGTAATACTATCATGCAAACATAGCCACAGGAAGCAAGTAATTCTCGGCAATATATCTAATTTCCAAATCCAGTTTCCATGAAATGGCATGATAGGTTTCTCACCTTGAATAACCAAGCGATAAGCTGATCCAACAGTGAATTCTCCATTCTTGGAGAATTTCCACCACACTGCATCTCTCCCACTTCCATGCAATTGAATTGGGACAGCCTTAATTTTTTCTGTAATGTGCTGAGAGAGATCAAATGAAACCAGCTCCCAATTCCACTTCTGACCACCATACAGCTCCGCAACTGTCAAGTTTTGCTCTCCTTGCCCAAGCGGCCCTTCAATCATACCCCTAAGAGAATCACCATTAACCCAATTGTCCATCCACACCTTTACCCATGTCCATTCCCAATCCCCAAGAAATACCTTTTTGGAAAATAGGGAAACCCAAGTTAATGGCTTTCCAATTAGGAGACGATGGCAATTTATCAGGCTTTGTCGATGTAATTCTAGATTGGGAACAATATTTATTCAGAATAACCCTCGCCCACAAAGCATCTTGTTCATGAAACATCCTCCAATTCAATTTGGGTAGCAATGCTATATTCTTAGCTCTCGCCTCTTGGATTCCCAATCCTCCTTCTTCTTTTGATTTTATAATCTTGCTCCAACCCATCATGGACATTCTTCTTTTCTCATTTGTCGACCCCCATAAAAAATCCCGGTTGATCTTATCCAATTTCTCACATACTTGGACTGGAAGGACAGCCCCTTGCATTATGTGGTTTGGGATGGCTGACATGACTGATTTTATTAACACAGCCCGGCCAGCAAAAGACAGAAACTTCGCTTTCCAGCCAGCAAGTTTACTCATAACCCTTTCTACAACAAATTTGTATGGATTCCTAGGAACTCCTCGGTGTTTAAGAGGAAAACCAAGATATTTTCCTATGTTATTGGTCTCCCTAATACCCAACCTGTCACCTAATTCCTCCTTCAACTCATCACTTACATTAGGAGAAAAATAAACTCTAGATTTGTCATGACTAATCTTTTGGCCAGATTCTCTACAAAAGCTGCCAAGCACATCTGAAATTGCTTCACAGTCATGAATATCAGCCTTGCTAAACAGGATGATGTCATCCGCAAAGAGGAGATGAGAAAAGCCTACATTATTCTTCGAGGCCTTTAAAGGTGTCCAGATACCACTTTGACACTTCTGCTCAATGAGATGTCCTAAGTACTCCATGCATAATATAAAAATATAAGGAGACAAAGGATCCCCCTGCCTAATACCCCTAGTAGGCTCAAACTTTTCTAAAGCACCCCCATTAACCAGAATAGAGGTACTCGTGGATGTAATACAACTCATTATGATCTTAGATAGTTTTGGGGGAAAATGAAACGCTTGGAGCACTGTATAAATAAAACTCCACTCTAGTCTATCATAGGCCTTTTCCAAATCTAGCTTCACAGCCATAAAGCCCGTTCTCCCTTTCTTCCTATCTAAAGTATGAAATAATTCCTGGGCAATCAGTACATTATCTGTGCCCCTTCTACCTGGAACAAAAGCAGACTGGACCGGCGAAATTAACCTATCAAGGAGCGGTCTAATCCGAGCCACAAGAATCTTCGAAATAATTTTATAGACCGAGTTGCATAAACTAATAGGCTATAATTGCTCAAGGATTCAGGATTTTGACATTTGGGAACCAAGGAAATTAAAGTCTCATTAAGATAACTCGGAACACATCCTTTCTCAAAGACACTCTTTACCTCCTTACACACCGAATCTTTGACCTCCATCCAGAAATGTTGATAGAAGCCAGCATGCAAACCATCTGGTCCTGGTGCCTTAAAAGGCTTAAGACCCCATAAACCAACCCTAATCTCCTCTTCAAACACATCCCCATCAATTCTAGATCTATCCTCCTCTTCTAAAAAACAACAAGAAAACTCTGAGACATTGGAACTCAAGGAGGTTAGATTCAATTCAGTCATATACAGCTCCTTAAATCCATTTCTAATATACTCCTTAATTTCAACTTCATCCGTCAACCAATTACCCACCACATCCTTTATACACCTAATTTTGTTCCTATGCCTCCGGACCAGTGTAGAAACATGGAAGAAATTAGTATTGCGATCACCAAAATTAGCAGCACTTAATCTAGATTTGAGAGCCCAAAATTCTTCTTCTTGCATTAGAATTAGGGAATAGTCTGAGATCAGTTGTTGTTCCAATTCCAAGAGAAATTCAGACGGATTATTAGCTAGCGCTGTTTGGACACCATTAAGTCTAGCTAATATCCTCCTCTTTCTAGTAAACAAATTCCCAAAAACTTCACAATTCCACTTCCTGGCTCTAACAACAAAATCCAAAGTTGCATCCTGCAAGGCTCTACCTTCAGACCAAGCTTGCTGAACAACTCTGGGAAAGTCGTAATGTAGTAGCCACATGGTCTGGAATCGAAAGGGTTTATGCTGCTGGTTGGCACTAGCTCTACCTAATTCAATTAAAATAGGACAATGGTCCGAAAAAGTCCTAGGAAGATGAGTCACTAAAGCTTCAGGGAAGAGAATACGCCACTCCGGATTAGCAAAGCATCGATCAATTCTTTCTAATATCAGATTTGAAATGGGCCTACGGTTAGTCCACGTGAACTTTGGACCCGCAAAGCCCAAATCCAACATATTACACTCATCTAAACAATCCTTAAATTCTAAAGCTCTATTTAGATTGACATGGTTACCACCAAATTTGTCCTCACCACACAGCACTTCATTAAAATCTCCCAACAAAAGCCAAGGTAAATTATGGAGATGGGCAACAGTATTTAAATTTTCCCATAAAATTCGTCGTTCAGCTAACCTAGGACTAGCATAAATAGCAGTCATAAGCCAAGTGAGATTGGAGGAACGCACCTTAACCGTAGCGTGTATCTCCTGTTCTGTGGAAGATAAAGGAATAACTTCCACTTCATCAGATTTCCAAAGAATCCATAGACCTCCAGCAAAGCCAATGGTCTCCGTGGTAATGAACCCATCAAAAGGCAGCCCTTCAATAATTTTAGCTGCTCTATCTCCGCCCACTCTCGTTTCAGTCACTACTAGCACGGCAGGACGATGATTGATTGCCATTTCAAAAATCCTCCTCTGAAAGTCCGGATTTAAGGCTCCTCTACAATTCCAAAGTAACACATTCATATTTACAAATTGACCTAATGGCACCTCAATCTCCGATGGATTAGTATTCATGGCTACTGCTTCCACCATACTCCACCCCATTCTTCTCAGCAGGTCTTTGGATGCCGTCCAGTTTGGCTTCCAAATGATCATGTGTTTCAAAATGCCTATGATGTCCTCTCTGCAAGTCAGACGCACATCGCAAATTTGCACCGGAGCCATCATTTGGATCAACTTCAGAGTTGGGTGGTTTCCCAGGTGAGCCGTGGCCATCCCTCTGAAGTCCACCAACTTCCGCTCCTGAATAATCCAGCCGGATTCGTCCCAATGGGGCATCACGGATGGCCTCCTTTGCCTGCTCAACGCCTCTAACGCTTCACATGAGATCCCCGGCACGTCCGTGAGGAAGTTCCACCATGGATTGGGTGTGAGAGCCCAAGCCTTGTGCTCCAAAGGAAGGTCCCCCAAACTGATACTCTCTGGTGTTATGGGAAACAGATGCTTCCACGCCTGTCTCAGTTCTTCCTCGAACCATCCCGGTGTTTCCGTTGGCGCCGCTCTTATCTGAGCTATTATCTCCTCTGGAATGGCCACCGCACGGCTCCTGTACCAGATTGCCCACCCGGATCTTGGTAGTGGTGTCAGTCCTATCAAAAATCTCTCCATTCTCAACTTGGTTGCCACTCCCCAACTCCTTTGAAAGCAACAGCAGTCCACTTTTTCCCTCAGAACTGCTAGGAAGCCGTTTATGGTTCTTTGAAGTTTTTGCGTTTCTAATGCCCAGACTTTCAGTACCTTTACCTTTGTTTTTTACAATACCTTTCCTTTTGTTCCCTGGAGAATGCCTCGAATCCAGCTGACACCCATCACGTGAATTTTCAAGGCACTCCTCCATCATACAATCGTTCCGCATCTCGAGAGCACTCTGCATGTTTAGGTCTGCTCCAACACGTGTTGTCTCACTATTTGAATCAACTGGATCACAATGGACTAATTTATTCAAATCCTCACTTGCTTCCACACGTACTGAAGCTTGGGAAATGTCCACAATGCCCTTAGAGTCAACCTGGGAATGGATATTAATCTTCCCTGGCCCACTAGCCTTTCCCATCCTACTCTGATTTTTTTTCTTTCTCGTAACAACCATCCAAGGCCCATAATTAAAATCTGACTGAACTTCCCCACTGGCTTCATTGTTTTCCAACGTTACTCCAGCCACGTTCTCACTATTTGGTTCCTTCCTTTTCAGACCACAACTATCCTGCTTATGTCCAAGTTTGCCGCAACAAAAACAGAGGGAAGAAATGCCTTCATAGAGCACTTTTTGAACTAATCTTCCCACACGGATAGAGCTGATAAGCGGCTTCTCTAAGTCGATCTGGACACAAAGTCGCGCATATCCTCCTCTAGTCTCCGAAGCTGTGAAAGAATCAATGCGTAAAACCGGACCGATAACGCTCCCAATTTTGCGCAACACAGCAGCATCATAAAACTCAATTGGAAGTTCAGGTAATCTTACCCAAACTGCAACCGACGTAAGCTTTGCCTCAGAAGCAATAAAATAAGGCTCCCATGGCTTAATTGCAAGAAAGTGTTCTCCAATAAACCATGGGCCTCCACGAAGCACGAAATCATAGTCATCACTGCCGCTAAAGCGAACCAGAAAAAAGCCTTTACCCATGGCCACACAGTCCATCTTCGCCGTCGGCTTCCACATAGCATTGAGCTTGAACGTGAGGTAGTTAAACCCAACAGATCTGCCGTACACTTTCACAATCAAAGCTCTTGACCAAGGCGCTCGAATTCGAGCTTTAGTTTCTTTGGAAAGTTTGACCTCAGCCATCCCCTCTATTAAAGGCTCCATCTCATCCTCCGATTCATAGTCGTCCTCCCACTCCGTATTGAACTTAAAAGCTTGCGCATACGCTCCAGGAATGTCTCCCACGAGACTGTCTTTGTAACTAACAAGCTTTCTTGGCGGCAAAAAACTCCTAGCACCATCACTTTCTTTAAACTTTTTAACACTACGTTGAAATTCATCCTCTTCTTCGCGTGAACGCTGGGTTGGTACAGAGAACTCTACATCCATCTTTTTTCAAATTTCTTTTCAAGATCACTAACAAAATAAAAAGATATAATTAGGAGTTGAAGTCTGAAAAATCTGCAGAGAATAAAGAGAATAGATGGTACTGGTTAGTAATGAGGAAGTCAATTTGGCTTCGGGAGGTATAACTTCAACATATGAAAATTCCATGCTTGGGTTTGTTTTGGTAACAACACTTCATCCAAAAGCATGGAACTCAAAGCTTAACATGCTGGAAACTGACCAACAGTGATTACCCGGCTTATTTAACAAATTTGCTCATCTAGCAGAGTAACCATTTTTTCTATAGAAAAGTTTCCCGCTTACAGAATTTCCTTTGTGTAGCAATGGAATTAATAATAATGAAAAGGTTATGCATCTCTTTTTTCAGGGAATGATGTCAATTTTATTGAATTTTTGAGCTTTTAGATAAGTGGCTAATCCTATGGGGTGAGATATTTAAAGATTTTCATGGCCTAATGAATGTGTCATGGTAAGATATCATAGTTCCATAAAACCCTGTCAACTTTAGGACGAGTGACCATTTTTTAACTTACAAGGTACAGCTTTCTCTACTCAATAGAAGTACCCGAAATAAAGTCTCTATTTGTCTTAAACCGACTTTACCTTCTTTTTTTTTTTTTTTTTATTTGGAATCTGGATACTATGGTTAAGAGACAATATAATCTATCAACATGAGGATCTAAAGCCAATTTTTTTCAAGGAAGTGGCGAGTCTTGTTTTCGGGCTTTCAGAAACTGGAAATTTCTATGTGCACTGATGAATATTCAAATTTCAAAAATAGAACTTGATGCAAATGTTGTAGTCTCCTTCATGAACAGTCTTACTGTAACTAATGATGAATTTACTACACTTATTGATGAATAAAGGATGCTTCTGAGGCATTTTCCTCAAATTAAAGTCAGAATTAGGCACTGCTATAGGGAAGCAAATTGTTGTGCAGATGCTATAGGGAGCTTTGATGAATGTAATGTTTCCTTATTTTTAATTACCTTCCATCTGATGTCATGTTTTTGTTAAATTGTAGACAATATTGGTCTGTTCTTTAACCTTTGAATGCATTACAGATTAACAAACAAATAAATACAGTTCTTCAATGGCAAAAGAGGAAAATTCCCTAGGATGTTGCTCGAATATGCTAACCAATTGCTAGATACCAATCCCACATTGACAAAATGAATGATCTCTTAAATGTTTATAAGATTCCAACCAAGGCCTGCATATTGCCGGGCTCAGTAATGCGAGCTTGTAACTCAAGTGGGGGCATAAATGTGATGGGACATTGGTCCAAACTAGTTGGTCGGATTTCATTGAGGCTTTCAATCTCTGCCGCCCGTTCCAAGCAAAGAGATGAGCTAATGGACTTGGGCTAAGGCTCTGGGTTCAGTGGTTCCTAAAGATGAGGGCAATGCGTGAGGCTGGTTTCACAGAGCAGTGACAACCTCCCACTCTTTGCAGTGGAAGGATAACGGGTCAGTACCAATGGGATCCAACATGGCCCACTGGGTTGAACCCAATTGAACCATCACTTGTTTTTTTTTTTTTTTTTCTCTCTCTCTCTCTAGCTTTTAATTTCATTTTCATGACCAAAATAACTTTTCCTCTTGCCTATTGAGGACAATTGAAACAGCTTTCTCTTAGAAGAATCTAAAACAAATATGTCCTAGATATTAACTCTTTAATCTAAACAGTTAGTTTTTGTTTAAAACGATAATATAGATTGATAATACATGGATTTGATCCCTTAGATATAAAATTTAAATGGTTCATAAAAAATGCCCTGACAGTGATCTTAATTGAGAATAATATAATTGAGTTTGTTAGTTTAAATGGTCACTCCACAAGTATATGTGCTTGTGGGGTGTAGGGGGTAAGGGTCAAGGTTCAAGTTCCTAAGAGGAAACTTCACACACATATACATTTATATTAAACTTGAATAAAATTTTTATATTGTATAAAATAAAAAATAAAAATAAAAAGATCCAAAAGATTTAACAAAAGAGGCTTAAATAAAAGATAACTAGATTTTTTTTTTTTTTTTTTAAGAGAAGGAAGGAAAAAAGATAACTAGATAAGTGTTCACAATTGAAGCTAAAAAGAAATAAAAGATAAGTTTCTCTCCCATGTCACAGTCTTGTCCTGTAATTTTTCAAAAAAAGAAAAAAAGGAAAGGACAAATAAAATACATTTATTTTCTCTTTGTAGTCTATTCACATTTAAACTAATGAATATTATACATATTAATATATGTACTATCTCTTTGTAGTCTATACACATTTAAATTATTGAATGCATGTGTCACCAATAAAATGTTCATAACTAAATATACTAGATGATATAATTTAAAAAAGAATAAAATAAAATTAGGAAAAAAAATTAAAAAAAAAAAAAAAAAGCAACAACAAGAACAACAAGAAGAACAAATAGTTAAATATGTAGCTATGTTACGTAAAAGAAGGATATTAGGAACATTCTACTAGCATACAGGTGACCCGTATGCACCATCAACTGCTGCTTCTGTAGATGTTTGCAGTCCACACAAAATAAGTAAAAATCTTGGAGAGAGATCCTTATGTTATTAGTAAAGGGATAATAAAAATTAATTAGATTCTAATATAATATTTTGGTATTCCAAATCCCAATCATGTACCAATAATATCTATATGTTATTAAAATAAATTTATATAAATGCATCGAGATTATATGTAAAACATTAATATTATTTGTTGTGAACATATTAGATTATTGTGAATTGTTAAATTATTGGCGAAAATGCACTTTTGGTCCCTACATTTTGGGCCTATTCTCAAATTGGTCCCTAAATTGATTTAGCTCCTAACTCAGTCCCTTATTTTTTAAAATCGTTTTTAAAATAGTCTCTACTGTCAACCCAGTGACAGAAAATGCTGAGGTGGCAAACGGCGTGTCCAACTTGCTGACGTGGCACTAACGTGGATATTAAAATATTATTAAAAAAATTTATTTAGCATTTTTGGAATGCCACGTCAGATTTAAATTAATAAAAAATTAAAACAAAAATTCAGATCATAAATTTTAAAATAAATGAACATTAATTTAATTACATTAAGAAAAAAAAAAGCTTTTTCAGTTTAAAAAAATTGAGTTTCTATCCAAAAAAAAATTAAATCTATTTTTTTTTTTGTAATCTTAAATCTAATTTTTGGGATAATTGGGAAAAGTAACAGCTACAAATCCATCGGAATTTGCCACAAATCCAAATCATGCACCACAAATCCAAAATAACAAACCCATTCTTACCCACACAAACCCATCGAAGAAAACAATAAACTCATCCCTACCCACACAAACACATCGAAGCAAACCACCTCCACCCAAATCCTCTGCCATAATCACCAATCTACATCAAAACCCATAGCTTACAGCCTCCATGCCACCACGACCCACCATCACACCACAACCATCAGGCCACCAACGCGCCACAACCCAGCAGAAACCTCAGCCACAAATCCAAAATAACAAACCCATTCTTACCCACACAAACCCATCGAAGAAAACAATAAACTCATCCCTATCCACACAACACATCGAAGCAAACCACCTCCACCCAAATCCTCTGCCATAATCACCAATCTACATCAAAACCCATAGCTTACAGCCTCCATGCACCACGACCCACCATCACACCACAACCATCAGGCCACCAACGCGTCACAACCCAGTAGAAACCTCAGCCACAAACCCATAACACACCTAACCCACAACCCGCAACCCATATGCCACCAAGATCCATGGCCATACCACCACCGCAGCCTAATCGATTGATGATTTCGTTGAAGCAAGATGACCCAAACAAAATGCCAACACCGATGGAGCTTCGGTCAATCACAGATCCAAACGAAACCTAGATTTAAATTGAAAAAGCTTTTTTTTCTTTTTTTCTTTTTCTTTTTTTTTTTTGTTTGGAGCCGCCTAGTTTTTGCGTTTTTTGGAGTTTTTGAGTTTCTGGGAGTTTTTGGGTTTTTTGGGTTTTTGAGTTTCTGAATCCGAATCCTAGAGAAACCTAATTTTGGGTTTTTTGGAGTTTTTGAGTTTCTGGGTTTCTTGAAGCAATCGAGCTTTTGGGTTTGGAGCCACTGAGTTTTGGGGTTTCCTAGAGAATCCAAAATAGCTCTCTCAATGGCAGCAGTGGAGTCGATTAGGGTGGTGAGTCGATTTGGGTGGCGAGTGTGCTGTGTTGTGCTGGAGATATGAGTTTAGGGTTTGGTTGAGATCTGGGTTTGGGGTTTGGTTCTTTGCTCTGGAGATTGATTATGGGGAAGAACACAAAGAACAAGAACATGTTTAGAAAAAAATATTGAAAGGAATTAAAAAAAAAAAAAAAGACATTCAGTTAATTTATTGTGTTTTAATGTATTTATTAAATTAATGTTCATTTATTTTAAAATTTATGATCTAGATTTTTGTTTTAATTTTTTATTAATTTAAATCTGAGTGGCATTCCAAAAATGCTAAATAAATTTTTTTAATAATATTTTAATATCCACGTCAGCGCCACGTCAACAAGTTGGACACGCCGTTTGCCACCTCAGCATTTTCTGTCACTGGGTTGACGGTAGGGACTATTTTAAAAACGATTTTTAAAAATCAGAATGGACTTTGGAGCTAAATCAATTTAGGGACCAAATTGAGAATAGGCCCAAAATGTAGGGACCAAAAGTGCATTTTCGCCTAAATTATTTCTAAAATAATAAAAAATATAAAGTGATGGGAAAGTCATTTTTTTTTTTTAGTGAAAGGTTGACTATTGATAGAATGTAGTGTGAGTGCTTACATATAAGGATGTTGATGGTAAAAATAAATGTAGCAATATAACTTGTAAGTTAATAGTTGTTATATATTCTGAAATCCATCATTCATTAGCCAATATTACACATTTACTTGACTCAAACACAAATGGATTGTAATAAATCACTGATTATCTTAAAGGTTAGACACAAATAGATTGTAATAAATTATTGATTGTCCAAAAATTTTAAGTTATGAATTAAACGACTTGATATTTTTAACATTTCAAATAGAAGGTTGAGTGGAGAAAAAATAAAACTTAAAACTTCTTACTCTACTTTTATGATAAATTTCTAATTATGATAAAAACTTATGTTGGTAGAAAATAATGAATCTAATCATTTATTTAATTTATTGTTTTTTGAGAAAAATTATTTATTTAATCATAATTCTAATGTATTGAGTCCAATCACTCAAGTCACACCCTAGGTGTCTATATTATCAATTTTGTCCTCTTCTTCGAACTTCAAAAAACTTATCTTTAATTAGTACAAGTGTGCTTAATAAAATTCTATTTTCTTAATAGATATTGAATAGGGTAATAGAAAATAGTATGCACAATTTCAGCATCCTTCTTTTTTCTGTTTGTAAAGATTGAGTCAATAAAGAAAATGTTGTTGTTTTTAGACTTTGCATCTTGTAAGCATCCAAACTTGTTGTATTTACGATTAGCAACTAAATTATTCTCCCATATTAAATAAATGACTTAGGAAAAAAAAAAACTATTAAAAAAAGTGAAGGTTGAGCCTACTAAGCTAATGTTAAAAATCTTACTTATTTGGCAAATGTTTTTGTGACAAATTTTGGCTACAAACTTTGTTATTCCTAAGGTTACAGCACCTAATAAAAATTTTAGCAGTGCTAAATATTTTTTAAAAAATATTCTCATTGTTGGATTGAATTTTCTTTATATTCTTGACACACATGTCGTATTTTGTGCCAATTAGATTTTATTTATCATTTAATCCATAAAATTATTTTTTATACATAATTTAAAACTACAAAAACTTAAAATTTAAACATTTGATTGATGACATAGTTATTGAAACCTAATTTTCTAGAATTTTGCAAAAATGAAGAATAAAATATATATATATATATATAATCCAGTGGTGGATTTGTTAAAATTCACTTCCAATATATATATATATATATATATTGAGTGAAATTTTATTCTTAAACTACAATCAAGTATGTTTCCAAAAAATTTCTGTACTTTTGAACTAGATTTCTTTTCCCTTTATGAATCTAATTACTTATGTATTACACTATTTCCCCTCTTTATGCATGTGTGTGTGTGTGTGTCTAACTAACAATAAGAATATGACATTTGTTCTTGTCATATGTGATGCATATTATATTTACTTCAAAAAACTTCAAATTCTACACCGTATTTTCCGAGATTATTTATTTATTTGTTTTTATTTTTTTTGGTGCCTTTATAAAATTTGGTTTCCTTGAAAACTATTTTATCCTCCTATAAATCCAACAAAAGTCTATTTTGATCATGTGCATTTGAAGGCTTCAACTTCCAAAACTTGGAATTGTATGATTATAATCTCAATGAAAGTGGTAAATATATTCATTTTCATCTCTATTGGGAATGATCCTTTTTTTTTAATGAAAAGTAATATATCAAAGAGAAATAAGCAAGGGCCTCAACCATCTCCAACTTGAGGGAAAAGCACCCAAGAAGGAGAATGGAGATAGAGATAGGCCCATCTCAATTACGAAAGGCCACCCAATAGGCCACATTGTTAGACAAAAACTTTATAGTCTTAGGAACAAAAATGAATCCCAAAAAGATAAAGAGGTAAGTGCAGCTTTCAAATCAAAGAAGAATAGAATAGAGAATCAAGGGGAAAAGCATATAGGTTCAATAGTGCTTCAATAGGAATGATCCTATTAACTATTCATTATCATCTTAGGATATTTCATTTTCTTACTTGGAAAATTTGTTTTATGCATCAGGCCTAGAAAAGTACGTAGACATCATTCATGAATACACTTGCCTTTTTTGTGTGTTTATCCATTGCAGCAATACATAGTCGTAATCATGAAATACTTTTGTCAAAAGGTTATTATATCTGAGGAATGCCAACCCCCACTGTATGACAGTTATCATTTCAATGTTTTGTTTTATTCATTAGCCAAGTAAATTTTTTTATTTTTCTATTTATAGAACCTTGGATTTGTGATCGAGTTTACCTGAAAGTTAATCTTACCTCTACGCAATAGAGAAAGGTTTGAGATTACAGATAATGCTTTGATCATCATAATTTTTTTTTTTTTTTTTTTTTGATAATTTAATAGTTACAATGAGAGGGAGATTTGAAGTTTAATATCTCAGTTGAAAACACTAAGAGATTTGAGCTATCTGACTCTTGACTTGATCATCACATTTTGTTAGTTGTACGAATTCTGTCAATGATATAATGCTTTTGCTTTAAGTTTTTCTCATTTGGTATAAATTGGTGCTTCAATGTGTATTCATTGTTATTCATGTGACTTGAACCCATTCTTGAGAATTACTCATTCTTGCTCATGTGATTGCTCTCCCATGTTTTACCAGAGATTTCATGGATGGTTGACAATCATATAGCCTCGAAATGCAAAGAAAATCCTATGGGCAAAAAGGTATTATATTTTTGTTGTATCTATTGCAAAGGGACAAAATGGGCTTTTGCCCTTTTCGGGCAAATTAATTAGCTTATACCCCCTTTCCCAACTAAGTAGGGAAACTCGATTATTATAAATCGAGTTAGGCCCTATAGTAGTATTTTAAGGAGCCTATAGTGACATTTTTTAAGACCTATAGTGATGTTTTTTAACTCAACCTCAATGAAATCAAGTTATAGGTAAAAAAAAATTGCCTATAACTCGATTTCATTGAAGTCGAGTTAAAAAATGTCACTATAGGTCTTAAAAACGTCACTATAGGCTGCAGAATTTTTTTTTTTCCTAACTCGATTTATCATAAATCGAGTTTTAAAAGAGGGGCATTTCCCTACTTAGTTGGGAAAGAGGTATAAAGCTAATTAATTTTCCCGAAAAGGGCAAAAGCCCATTTGTCCATTGCAAAGATAAAACCTTGTGAGAAGTCAATTCATGAGATATTAATATAATAGTTAAGGACACCACCTAATCCAAAAGTTTAAACCAATGAGATTTGGTCCAAGTATGTTATATTAACCACTGACTCTTGTCATTTTATTTCATGTGAATCACACTTACAAGTATAAATCCAATAGTACCATCGTGCATGATAGGATACAATGGAGTACTTTTTTCTTTTTCTTTTTTTGAATCCTTTAGACATATGCACAATTTGACCCTAAAAGGCTCAGCCAAAACCAGATATTGCTCCTTCAGTAACGAACATCCCCAACTGCTATTACCGAAATTGTCTCCACAACTTCAACCATTTGGTAATTAGATATATCGTTGGGAATGCTTGATAGCAATGTCTTTTGTTGTACTTAAGGTTTGGCTTCTGCTTCTTTTGATGGTAACTATGTCAATTACCGAAGATAATCGGATGCCCCTCAACAAGCATGGGGCCTCGTCTCCTTCAAAAAGAGTAATCTACCAGAATGAGTGAATTTAGGTCGGACTATCTCATTCTCCTGGTTTGACCATGTTATACTATTAGAAAAGGATTCAATATCTATTACCCACTTTTGCAGATCCAAATATTGTAAGAGAGAAAATGCATATATCTAATTTATTATCAATACTTACCTCATATATGTGACATTTTTTTATTTATGATAATTACAAAATTGTGTAATTCAAAAGGTTTTAGAGCTAAAGGTGTTTCTAGTGTAAAATGTTCTCGTTCCACAATATTAAAAATCTATCACTAAATATAATGCAAAGATAGCATACACACATGGTAGATTATGAATCTTGTTAGGGTTTAAAGTTCACTTTCTCTCAACTTAATTCCCATCTTTAAAATTATATAGATGAATTGAAAAGGTCAAGCCTTGCCCCAAAGGCACTCCCTCTTCTTACAAAGGTGTGTTGATAGTGAAACTATATTTCAAAATTAGAGGTGTCTACGAGTCAAATCAAGTTAGGTTTGTGTTCAACCTACATTCGACTAGATCAGATTGGGTGGAGGAAAACTCAACCCTCCATCGACCAATAAGGATCGGTGGATGGGAACTTCATGGGTAGTATGTGGTTTAGTCAACGCCGATTAACAACAGGAAGAGGCAGAGAAGTGCTTAAAACATCAAAATTTCATGGATATCTTACCAAGTCCAATAAGATCTTGCTAGATCTAGCGAAGATCTCACCAAATTTGGTAAGATCTTGCTAGATCTATTGGAGAACTCACCAGATTTGGTAGAGATCTCATCAAATTGGTAGATCTCCACCAGAATCGACTATTTTCGTCGAATCTAGTAAGTCAGTTTTGGTGAGGAGAACCACCACTCGATTCACATGTGTTTGAATGCAAACACCCACCGTTAACCAACAGAATCGTTGGATTAGTCATGGTTTGTGAACAACCCTATTCAAACCCACTAAGTGTGTGTGTGTGTTAAAAAAAACATTTAATGTCTAAAAATACCTTCAAAAGATTATGGTAATTCACTAATTCGATCACATCAACATGTATCAGCAACATAAGTATTTTCTCTTTCTTGTTCTTCCATGTCTCTTGAAGATTTTGCTACTTCTTTTGTTGTCCTTC
>NW_027069564.1:1044208-1049532 GCF_002906115.3 Quercus suber
TTTTCACAAAATAACTTGTTCAAATCCTTATTAAACTTCTTAGCCTTTTTCTTCAAGAGTTTGATGTTAGGAATATCAACAACATCCAAAGATTCATGTAACATAGCATCACAATTATGAGGATTATCACTCATGGAGGCATTTTCACAAACATGTGATATGCTACATTTATCATCAACCAAATCATACAAAGAGGCATATAATGCAACATCCATGGTAAATAGCATAAGGGGTCAAGGATCACACTTAGGTATTTAAACCACAACAAGTGTACCCGCTTTGATACCAATTGAAAGTTCAAAATGCGTGTAAAACACCTTTGAACATTTAGACCCCAAATTACAAATTATCAATTCAAGTTTATAATCAAACAATTAATGTGCGGAACATAAACATATGCCAAATATAGAATTGATACACAATCTAAACCAATTTAAAATCACATTCACAGCAGATAATAAACGGTAAAGATTAAGGGAAGAGAGATGCGAACACAAAGACAACGCGCGATGTGTTATCAAAAAGGAAACCGAAGCCCTCGGAGTAAAACCTCTCCGCCGCCCTCCAAGCGGTCAATAATCCACTAGAATATGTAGTTGGGATACATGAACAGCAATAAACCCTCCAAGCCTAATCTACCTAGGTACCTAAGCCCTCCAAGCTTCCTGCTCCAACGAGGTTGCGCCGAACCTTTTTCTTTTCTAGCTTACCGGATTCCGCTATAGCCCATAGCATCAACCAATAACCATTGGTTCCTTCCCAAACTGCTTCCTTTAACACCAAAGGACCTTTTCATAGACGTGAGTGTGGTGAGATAAGGATTTGGTCAATAGTCTCTCAAGGATGTATCAATAGAGAGGAAGAGAGTAGAGGAATTTGAGGAGTCTCTTAGTGAAGATTGGGAATGAGGCAATCTTGTTTTTCTCTAGGGTTTCTCTCTCAATTTTTATCTCTTAAAGCTCTCCACATTTTGTGGTAATGAGGGGTATTTATACTAGAATGAGAATGGAATGTGAAACGTCAATTTTTCCCAAATAGGGCATTCTGGCGACTTGACCTCGCGACTGGGTTGAGTCGCGAGTTCAAGCCGAGAGCTAACGGCCTGGCCATCCTGGGACTTTTGTCCTGTAGTGCAACAGTTGGCACGACACTTCAGCTTCTAACATGCTTGGCACGTGTGCAACTTCTGACGACTTGCAACCCGCGAGCCACCCGCGAGATCCTGTCGTGAGTCCCTATTTCTTTGCACAATCTTGAGCATTTCTTCACACTCTTTCACTCACTACCCTTACAAGTTTCCCACCTAAATACAGGGTTACTAAGTGCTAAATTACAAGCAAATTAGCATAGAATAAAGCTAATAAGATGGTTGATAAAATTCAACCTTACACTTTCTACAGTAGAATATTAAACATATAAACACAACACAATGCTATAAATGTCATAAGGACTTCACTTTCAGCCAAACAGAAAGAATGCCTTTGTTACCAAAGAATTGTAGGGCTGTTATATTCTAAATATTAATTACAAAGGCAGATATCAATTATACAGAGGATTCAAGGAATAGCATTAACAACTTAAAAAATTATTTATTTTAATCCACATACTCATCTATGAATTTCTCATATGGAAAGCTACACCATCAAACTAAAGTTTAATGTAAACAGTGTGTGTGTTTTCTTTAAGTAGCATTCATGTTCCTTTAGTTATCTAATCAAAAGTTTCAAAAGTGTGAACTTTTATAAAGCATTGAGTTTAAAGTGACTAACAATAAACCTAGTGGTATGGATCCTGATCATGAAAGATTTTGTTTTAAAGGTGGCAAAAAAAAAAAATGGAAATCTAGAAACAGTGAAACTGAAATTCTAGGCTCCAAAATCCAATTTTAAAAACCGTTTAGATCTTGAAATGAATAATTACAGAAGCATCAGTATGTAACATTTAAATGTCCTTTTTTTTCCTATTATGTCTTTAGTACCAACCTTCATGACTGTTCCTTTTTTGTTTTTTTTTTTTTTTGGCAAACAAAAATGAAGTTCATTATTGGACCTGAAATGTGCATAATTCTAATGGAAGCCTAACTCAAAACCAAATCTAACTATAACTAAATCTAAACCAATCCAACCAAGAAATTCAAACCTAAATCATATTAAATTCCTAAATTTGAAAACGAAAAGAAAAAAAAAATAAAACAATAACTTTACCAGTTACTGATACCCAGAAGAGAGCACAACAGTAATATAGAAGCATAAACAATGATAAAATAGATGATAAAGAAGAAATTAGCAAAATAGATATATTCAAAATAAGTTAAAACAGAGTATGGAATATGAAAACAGAAACTAGTAAAATCTTACTTGAAAATATTTCTGTCTTTGATTAAACTTGAAAACAAACTATCTTTGATACAAGCTTGAAAATAAAACATTGTTCGAAGAGTTACAAGATTACAAAGTAAAATCTGTAAAGGGTTACAAGATTATCTGTCTAGAAGGGAAGGGTTACAAGATTACAAAAGTCTTTCTGAGAGAGAGGGCTATCTTGGACCTAAATTTTGGACCTTGGAATTGGATCTGTAATTTTTGGACCTAAGAATTGGACCTAATTCTGGACCTCTAAACTGGATCTGTCTTCTGTCTTTGGAGTCTGTCCTTTTATAGATGAAATGAACCACGGTAAGCTTGAAAAGTAACCTGAGTTGGGTAAAGTGAACCCAAGTTAATCTGTCGGTAGAATCTTGAACAGTAAGTCATCAAAAGTAACCTGAGTTAGGTAAAGTGAACCCAAGTTAATCTGTCGGTAGAATCTTGAATAGTAACTTAAAATCTGTTTTGTCTTTTTCTAAACTCCTTTTGCACATGCTGATGAATAGTAACATTTATCTATCTGTCAAAAGGCATGCTAGTGAATAATGATCTATCTGGTGTGTCTGGTGAATAGTGATCTGTCTTCATTTTCTTTCCGGGAAAACCATTCTGTTTGTCTTGTCAATCTGTATTTGCGTAGTTATCGTAATCTAGCGGATTGGAGTTGTCCTCATACTGCTCATGCTCATATAGTACTCCATAATCATTACATAGGGCGCAATATGAAATAAGAAGGAAAACAGGAACATGATCCTTGGCTGTCATCAATCTGGGATCTTTAACAATCCTTCTTTTCCCAATAAGCCTTCTTGCTGAAGGTCTTGGACCATACCACTATTCTATCGGTGTAGCCATATAAGTGGAAACCTCTGTCTAATTCTTTCTATACTTCATAAATCTTGTTACACATGAAATTAGACCATTCTTAAGCCAGAGCCCTTGGATCATCAAGTGATAAATAAGTGTCTTATGTATACCAGTTGTATTCAAGGATACAACCCCAATCATGGATAAGGACCAGAATATGTACTAGTTGAGCTTCCATATAATAGCTAGTGTCCTAAACTGGAAGGGTACTCCAGATTTCCATCTTCATATAATTAAGTCCGCCAATCTGTGCAGCTGCTTCTTGGATGACTTTGGGGAATAAGCTAATCTGAATTGCAGAAGTTATAATTAATTTGCTAATAAACCCTGCTTCTAGCATTTCAGATAACCATAAAGGGTCACAGATTACTAGATCCTCTATCTCTGTATTGATGAGTAATCCTGGGTAGGGATTATATCCGTCTCCTGTTCTTTCATAAACTCTGTCTGAATTTCCAAAGCTCTCATACCATGTAGCTTTATGAGATAACCATGTAACACCTGTCATGTCTTCTGTAAAGTTGTTATTTACAACTATGTATTTTGTTGGCTTTTATTCCGTGTCAAATTTGATTGTAATTATTATCAATCGGTTATACCTTGTATTTGTTGTGGGATTTGTTGTAAGGGTTGTGTGATAGAGAGTGTGTGAAGACTCAAGCAATTTGGAGGCTGAAGGATTCTCGTGGGTATGTCGCGACCTAGCTTCCCGCGAAGTGAAGCATGTGCCCTGCACGTGCTGGAATGCGAAGAGACAGGCCAGGTGGAGACAGCTGTCTCTCGCGAGTATCTCGCGGGTAAGGCCTTCCTGTAAGACACCCGCGAGACAAGCTGTTCTGCCAGCCTGTACTGAATGACTCACACATTTTGCACCTATCCTATATATACCCTTATTACCCATAAATGTTGAGGAATGCTTCAGAGAGAAAACCCTAGCCAAACACATTGGGAATTAGAGATTGTCATCCCTACCTTTCTCTATACAATTGCTTGTGGTATCTCCTCAACCCTTCCCTCTCCATTTCCATACCATTGAGAGGTTGATAGCCCAAACACTTACCATACCCTTTGAGAGTGTTGAGTGACGTTTTGGTGCTGCTAGGAAGCATTGGAAGAAGCCTGGAATGGCAGATGCAATATGGAGCTTGTTGCAGGATCTGGGGTGCTAGACAAGACATAGTTCTGAGAAGCCTTGTTGGAGTAGGAGCTTGAAGGGCTTAGGTACATCGGGTAGATTAGGTTTGGAGGGTCTCTTGCTAACCCATGTATCCCAACTGATTGTTTAGTGGATCGATTTCTACTTGGAGGGCGGCGGAGAGGTTTTTCGCCGAGTTCTTCGGTTTCCTCTTTGAGAACACGTCTCGGTGTTTTCTGTGGTTGCATCCTTCTTCCCTACTCTTATTTAATTCCATTATACTGATGTGTTGCTTAGTTTATGGATTAGAGTAGCTTACTTATTCATCCGCTCGCTTTTACACTATTCCGCACTTTGTATTAAAGTTGTGTAAAATATATCGAGTCGTAATTTTAATTTGGGGGGTCTAAACAGCTCTTGTGTTTTCAGCACATTTTTGAGCTTTCAATTGGTGTCAGAGCGGGTGCACTTGTTGTGATTTAAATACCTTAGTGTGATCCTTGACCTTTTTTGAGATGGACCGGTCTCAATCGCTCAATGTTCCACCATTTTTTGATGGGAACAATTATGCATTCTGGAAAGTTAGAATGAGAGCATTTTTATGTTCTATGGATGATACCATGTGGGATGCGGTTGAGATAGGCTGGACTAAGCTGGAGGATCCTAAGTCTACTTGGGATAAGGCAGCTTTCGCAGCCGCAAATGCTAATAGTAGAGCTTTAAATGCTATTTTCTGTGGTGTGTCTCCTGATGAATTCCACAGGATCTCTCATATGACAGTAGCCAAGGAAGCTTGGAAGATTTTGGAGACAACATATGAGGGTACGAAGAAAGTTAAGGATACAAAGCTTCAGATGCTTACCACCAAATTTGAAGAGCTCAAGATGGGGGATGATGAACCATTTGATTCATTCTATGGGAAGCTCAATGAAATTGTAATTGCTAAATTCAATCTT
>NW_027069564.1:1051176-1085564 GCF_002906115.3 Quercus suber
TTCTCTGTAGCTTTTCTCCATGATAGCATTGTGACTATTTCTTTCTCTATTTTATTTGTCTAGTTTAATGTTTAGTATTTTATTCTTTTGTTTTATTTCAATTACCATGAGTAGTTAAATTTATAATTAGGGTTGAGGATGAAACCTTGTTAAGGATTATCAGTAATATTTATGTGATTTGATTTTTCCCACAATAGTTGTTCTTTAATGATTTAAATTGTTCTTGCTTCATATCAATTGACTAAGATGGGATTCTAGATATGAGTTTAATCATGTTTTTCTGATGATTTAGGATTTTTTTTAATTAATTGAATGCTTGGTTTTTTAATTCTTGATTATAAAATTGGATATCATTTGTGATTTGTCTGTCAATGGATACAAGTTATTATTTGATTTTTAGAATTGGATATATCTTGTGATTTGTTTGGCTATGGATACAATTGATGATTTGGTTTTATACTTAAGAAGCGAAAAAGAACATGCTTTTGATTTTTAAAATAAGGATTTTAATGAGAATATTTTCCATGGTAACAAAATTGATTTCTAGATTATCATGTAGTGAGTTGGGAAAAATTAATGATCATAAATATATGCTGATATGGCTTGCAAGGCGGATTCCAAAATCTTAATTCCTTTCCCTTGATTGTTTACATCTTTTTATTGCTTTATATCTTTTGTTTAGTTTAACTATTTGCTTAATTTTATTATTTGCTTAGTTTATTTAATCTCAGAAAAACCAATTTTTATTAAACTAGATTATGATTAATTTGGTTAAGATTTAATTAATTTTCCTACATTCATTCAAGTCCCTGTGGGTTTGACCTCGTTCTTGTCAAATAATACTTCGGTACGGTCCGTACACTTGCGAGTATTTTAAAATTTCACAACATCATGCATTCCACAAATATGTAATAACAATCATACTTACTGCTATTAGAACAAATATATTAATTGTAATTCAAAATTCAAAAGATATTTTACATTTGTTTGTTTTGAGCAGTGACACTACGGCACTCTTTGTCACAATTCAGTCTGTGCATTGGTTTTCTTTTAATATTGTCTGTAATCTTTACCCCATCTGTTCATACTGTAACTCAATATCTAGCTCATAAATCTACTATACTTCTACAAAGCCAAGCAATCTAATTTTATAGAGAAAGTATATATCCAATCCCATTAGTATAAAAAATGTACATATCCAATCCCATTAGGTCACGACATAATCAATTTTTCTTTAAGTTTAAACACTAATCATTATCTTAATCAATATATTAATAAAATTATACGAATTGATAAATATACACATATATAAAATAAAAATAAATAAATGTGATTCAACTATTTCTCAATAGATTTACTTTCTGCATGTAAGGTTTTATTTGTTTTAATAAACTGATGGTTAATGTGTTGGAGTTTGAAAATCGGTTAATGACAAATGTTGCTGAAAAACTATTAGAATGAGAATCAAAAGACATTGCTCCAATAAATTTGAGGGGTAATTTCCTCAGTTTTTTTTTCCACGTGCCAATAAATTTGTGCCATGTGTCCAAAAAAATTTATATACAATAATTTGGTCCAAGTCAAATACCACATAAACACTCTATTAAGCCACTTAAGACATAAACTAATAGATATAGACACAAGGGCGTAAAATAAAACATTTTAAAAAATTTATTAGTTTAAGAACAAAAAATGTATTTTTGTGAAAGTTTAGAGATGAAAATGATATTTTATCCTTAAATAATTATTCCTCGGAATTTCAATACAATAATATAATTACTGAGATAATATTAAGAAAAAATAGACTAAGAACAAAGAACAAAATCAAATCATGATACCCATAAGTGGAGAGATCGAGGTCCGTATTATTATTAATGATACATATAGAAAGAACAATACTATCTGATGTCATTTTTTAGACATAACTAAATCTACAATAAAGATAAACCATAAACATTTTTCATGTAGATGTTAAATCCTAACAATGGACGGATGTAAAGAGTAATTCACTCCAAAATCCGCAATCTTATTTAATCCTCATCAAGCATGAATGCAACACACAAGTTGATAAAGGGATATGAAGAAACCAGCATGCACTGATAATTTTTAAAAGAAAGCAATGCTGCTCTCACTAGCAAGGGACTTGTAGACACGTACGAAATTGTCCCTTGACTCTGCCTTTCCATCAACAAATATGCCACTGCCACTAATTTCTCTCAACTTAGCCAAGCTCAGTGGGTTTTCAGCAAATCATGGAGGAACATGTTCCTTAAAAATATCATTTCCTGTCAGCTTAGCTAACTTCTGGTTATGCATTTTTTTTTTCTACCAATTGATATCCAGTTCATCACTAGACATATAATTACTTTGACCTCCAGAAGGCAATATAAAAATCACAAAAACAAAACATGAAGGTTATATAGTTGAACGCCAAAAACACAAAAATTCGCAAACACGTTCGTTTTGAATAATATATGGTCGTTGGATGGATCGGTAAAACACACGGTCTGACAAGTGGTATTAGAGCCCGGTCATAGGTTCAAGTCGTTGGAGCTACATTGTGAAGGAGGGATTGTAAGGGATTTTCACAATTTGCTCTAATGCCAATGGGCTTGGTCTACGATCGAATGCCATAAAAGATTTGTGCACCCTCATCCTTCACCAATTGGTCATTGGATGGATCGGTAAGGCACACGGTCCAACAAGTATTTCTAACCAATGGACAATTAAAAAAAAAAAAAAAAGGAGAATTGTAGTAGCAGAACCACACAATTGGGAACACCACATCTTCCTCATAAACTGTGCTTAAATGTGTTATGGATGCACGTCATAATGATATGAAGAAAACCAAAAGCGTAGAGAGATATAAATTGGACATAACGCTTAAAATAACATTGCACCTAGAAAAAGTCAAAGTATTGGAAGAAGGTGATAGCACAAAGACACTTCACCACTCAAAATTTGACCTAACCTACCAAGTTACCCAGCATGATGTATTAGAAGAAGATCATAGCACAATAATAGTTATTTGACTTCTCATCCAAATTATAGTACTTGGAAGAATGAAATATGAAGACAATTAGAGGCTATTTGGCTCCATCATTTTCATCACTCAATTTTCGTCACTCAATTTCCATCACTCATTACTCATTTTTCATCATTCATCACCCATCACTCTAACATTAATACCCGTTTGGCCTATCATTGAAATGCAATAACTCAACAATTTTTCACACTATTTAGGGGGCCCAGCTCTATCACTTGGTCAGATGCTTCTGTTTTGTTACCCGCGCCTTGTACTCATCCCCATCACTTCTCTTTTCTCATTTCCCATTTCCCATTTCCCTTCCCCCTTCAGCCCTATCACTCTCCCAAAGCAGAAAAACCGAACCTAGAAAAATGTTCTCTTAAGAATACTTTTTTAACAATTTGAAGAAAGACTATCACTGTCGTGCAAGTTAACAAACCCAAGTATTAAAAAGCATCTCTAACTAATAAGGAAGAAGCATGTCATCATCAGAATTATATATGCTCTGCCATTAGGGACTGAGCTTTCATTCTTGGAATCAACAAGATTGCCATGTTCTTCTTTTGTAACGCTAATATCTCCCACTTACTCACATGAGTATTTTTCTTTTTGGCTGCTATGTACTTAATATTTATTGTTTTTTTTTTTTCTTAACTGTGTTGTGGTATCTAGGATTGCAAGCTGTAGTTAAAGTAATCATAGACATGGGATGGCTGTTCTTTTAGTCTGAAAGAGAACTTGTGCAGGACAAAAACAAAAAGAAGATAAAATGACTAAATATATAGTTCTTTTTGCAATGGGGTTGGAACAAACTGGACAAGAAGCACAAAACTACAAAAACAATATGAAAAAGACCCTACACTAGGAACAGAAAAGAATAGTTGCAGAATAGTAGCATCTGGAACCCCCAAATTTCTTACTTGAATTTTCTATACTGTGTTTAAAAAGAGAATTTTACTACTTGGATTGCAAGGAAAGAGGGCAAAAGAAAACTAGATATATTGTCCATTTTTTTTTTTTGAGTGATCTGATGCTGTTGTACTTTTGGTTAGATTGTTTGTGTCATCATTCTTCCTTCTTCTGTGTCAATATTTTATGGTCTTTAAAGTTGTTTCTTGTTATGTTTTAGTTCATTGTTGTCATAATAAGTGTGGAGAAGCAGAAGACAGGTTTAAACAATAAGATAGAGTTTTATAAGCCTTTTGGATTATATAATACAACTAGTGACCTCAATTATCATACTTTTAGAACAGTTGTGAACATGATTTTCAAGACACAATTGACATAATGTGAGTAATTATTAAGTCTTTTCCCTTTCTTTTTGTGCTTTTATCCCTTAGTAATTATTAAGATGTTTTTCCCTTTGAGAAATCATAATCCTAAAAAAAGAGTAGCATATTAGTAATAATAATTGTTAACCGAGAACTAATGATACTAGAAATTTTAAAAAGACTACTAATATGACCTCATATTACCAATAATGGTCTAAGTGTCATGCCATCTACAAGCAGTGTGACAGCCACATTAGCTTTTAATTAATTGGTTTTGGTGGAGGTTGCATAGTTGATCTTTTTTCCTACTGTACTACCTCTCTTCATCTTCTTAAATTTCCAGTTTACCAGAAATGGTTGCAAACTTTGTCTCTCTGTCCTCAATTCCAACTCCTTCTACACTTATGCTCTAGCTTTGTGTGGTTGCCAAGAAACAAAATAATAAAATGGGAAAATACAGTCTTCCAATGAAAATTTGAAGCTGAAATGGACACCCCCCCCCCCCAACAAAAAAAAAAAAAAAAGAAAAAAAAAGAAAAACTCTTTCTAAATGAAACGAACATTAATTAGCACATTTTGGCTATTGTATCATCCATTTCAAAATTTTAAGCAGGTGTTGCATTATATAAAAGATAATTACTGCATTCATGCAAAGAACAAGATATGACTGACCATTCATGAATATCTTAACACAATTTCTGGTCCTGAATGCACAAGTAGCAGAATTCACTAAAATCCAATTTAAATTTGCCAAGAAACTAACGTGACCACAAACTGGTTACAACTAGATACTGTAGAAATCAACTTTATATTCTTTCTAGAATTCTTATGTCTGTTTAAATGACAAATCTAGAATAAAGAACAAATCTAGTTGAATTATACATCAAAGTTGTATTCATGTTTTTTGCATTTGATCCTTGTGCTAGTTGCTTTTTATGTAGATTGGATTCTTGTCTCTCTAGTTAGCATTGTTTGTTAAACATACAACATTTAAATAAGTGTGTGGACATTTTTTAAGAATGGAATGTGGTACAATAAATGTAATGATTCTGAGCCCTTAGCCACTAAGACACACGTGATATTGGAGGAGTTGGGGTCCAATCAATCAATTTGCCTACTGCTAGGTGGTAGAACAATAATGAAGGCTATGAACCTAAGAACAAAAAGACGAATTTCCATTGACAGTGCATTGATTATGTAGAAATATGTACTGACATTATATATATATATATAATTATATGTGTGTAGATATATTGGAAAAAGAAAAGCCATAACCATGTCTTTAGCCACTACTTATGAGTCCACTTCTACCGGCCATATGTGCGATATGGATCGGTGTGTGGAAAGGACCTCTTTGTCTATCCATAATTTCGGTAGGAGGTTCTATGAATGTCAGCAATGGGCACTGGTTAGTTTCTATCTTCAATTTTATTGTCATTACATATTCCACTTGTCATTTTTTTACTATCTTTGCTAACCATCTTACATATGCCTTCAATGTTGTATGCAGGACTCCGATCAAGCATATAAGTTCTTCGGATGGTTGGACAAGAACACATGCCCACGTGGCCGTGCAACAGCACCACTTGTCCATGAAAGGTTTACGAGATATAAGGCCGACGCCATAGCTGCACAAAATGAAAGGGATGAGGCTTATGCAAGGGAAGCAGAAGCATAGGAGCTCCTAAGGAAAGCAAAGCGCAAGGGTGAAAAAACTAATCTCAAACTCCAGATTGCTGAAGACAAGGTCTATAAGTATAGGGTAGCTTTATTTTTGTCTTGGACTGTACTCAGGGTTTATTTTGTGTTCTCTAATGTTTTTGGGGGTCATGGCCATACGGAACTGCGGCTACCATGAACCATTGACGGTCACGTGTATAATGTACATTACACTTCGCATGCCCTGTTTTGAGTTCTTAAATATTTTGTAGAATGAGAATTGTGTTTGTCAACTGTTTGCTGTACAGGGAGGTATTGTGTATAGCAATGAACGTTTCTTCAACAAAAAAGGTCAATCTGTTATCAGTTGTTTTATGCATTCTTTTCTATGCAATAATGAATACTTCTCCATCAATTTATGTTTTTTGTACGTATTCTATCCAAAAAAAAAAAAAAAATTCTTCGGCCCCTTCAATGTATAAGACAATAAGGTGTCTTTATCAATAAATAAATAAAAGGAAAAAGATGTCTTTATAAATTTCCATTTTGAATAAAATTTGTTTTGTTATTTTTTAATTATATGTCTCCATCATTTTTTTACTTGGAAGTTTTTAAACTTTTTTTTTCAGGGCATGACCAATTTTTTTCTCTCCCTATAGAATTATTTTCACATTTCCACATTTTGATAATTTTTAATTTTTTATATGTTTTTTGAACCACACATTTTGACATTTGGCCCAATTTAATGATACTTAAATAATCTAAATTTATAAGTCTAGTGCGTACATCGCATATTCGCATTTTATTTTTAATAAATTATTTAAGAATGGAGGGACCGTTGTGGCCGTTTAACAACAGTGTTCTGTTTTGTATTCATTGCCATTGGTCAGAGTCGACAGTTGACAGTTGAAACTTGAAACCCATACATTACATATATCTTTTAATAATTGATACATTCGATTTACGTTACATAATTATGCCTAGAGCATATCTGCACTTACTATAGTGCCAAAACGATTATGCTGCAAACTAAATGGTCAATTGCCATTTTCAACACATAATCATCTGACATTGCCACGGGCAACATAATCATCCCACATTGTGTCAGTGATACTGTCCCTAAATTGCCCCATCGCTCTCTTCGATGCACTTGACATTTCTAATACATGCCTTTGGGTCACTGAGCTTGTTGATGCTTCAGCATCGCCACTACCTTCGTTAATGGTCTCATTACCTTCGCCAACATTCTCCCCTATTGTTCTAAACAATTCATCACTCCGATTGTTCATGCATATGAAATTGTGTAGAGCACAATACACAATAACCACGTAACGCTACCTAATTGGCTTAAAGTTTGGCATTAAATTCAGAATGGGGAAACGGGCCTTCCTGCAAGGACGAGTGCCTGTAGTTGTACAACTCTTTTTTTGATATTATCCGTCTACCGCTTGACTGGAATTCTTGCGCATGGTACCTAGTTGACTTGTGAGGGGGGAGAAAACTAGTGCCAATTGATAAACCCGAATCCACCAAGTAGTACGACCCTACACACACACACAACCAGGCAGCACGTAATTAAGTTGTACAATAAACACACTACTTAGATATGGAAGATAAAATAACTTTAGTTAAACTCATAGTAATGTATAGTACCTGTTGGTGGCCATGGGAATCCATGCTTCCGGTCACTAATCGCTTCCTCGAAAACCCTTAAGTCATTTGCACTGCCCTCCTATCCACCATGGACAAATGTGAACTGCATGTCCATGTCACACACACACAACACATTGGATGTTATAAGGCTCTTGCGGTCCCTATGTGCTTGAGTCACATTTGCAGGAGGTCGGGCACTCACGTGCGTTCCATCAATTGCTCCTATACATCTCTACACATTGGACCTTTTCATTAATCTTAGTAAGCACATATAAAAAATCATATTATTTTACTGTTGTACGAAGTATGTCAAGTGAGGGAATGATTTGTACCTCAAACCATGGCCAGTACTTGTTCACTTGAAGATGTTCGAGGAGGCTTGTGACATTCTGATCAGGTTTAATTAAATGCTTCGTGTAGTGGTGGACAGCCCACAACGCCTTACGAAAATGCCGACACATGGTTTCTGTTGAGTGCTGAAACCGGTCTGCAACACATCTAAAGCAGGTGTTGTGTCCAAGTATGTACAATAACATGGCCACGGCCTGAGTGGCATTCACGTCACCATGTCCATCCTTCAAGTAACCATGTTCAGCCAACTCGTCCACTAAATGCAACAGTAATTCAGGTGTCATGCGGAACATCTCGTAACACTTAGCTGGATTACCTTCAGTGACCTCGTCCATATATGCCTTGCTGGTCAACACACTTGTTCACATTGGTTGTTTATCATAATGTCGTTGCATGTACGCATAGATCTCCCCGACTATAGGATTCACTAAATTAAACTCTGCTTCTTCTTCATGTTCAAACTCCAAATCGAGCCAGTGATCATCATTTTCTTCACAATCATTGCTGGAACCAACGTTGTTGAAGTATGCATCATCAAAGTCATACTCTTGGACCACATGCCACCAGTCATTTCCAGACGCCATAAGTGACCTACACATTAACACAAACACACTATTCAAGTAGGTTATGTAAAGAGAGATATAAAAGTAAATATATTATTAAAACAAGTACATCGCATAATATAAATGTAGAATATAAACACCTAATTCAACAGTCACCATAATAAACGTATAAAAATCAAAAAACCTTATCCAAGTACGTCACATAATATAACACAAACCAGACAAACATCCCAACTTCAAATCCAAATCCTTCACATAATATAACACAAACCATACAAAGATTCTAAGTTCAAATCCAAAGCCGTCACATAATATAACACAAACCATACAAAGATTCTAAGTTCAAATCCAAATTCGTCACATAATATAACACAAACTAGTTTGACATCTCAAGTTCCTAAATAACATAAACATAATATAACATAAACCATGCTTGCGGTCCCACGTTTGTTAAATAGCATAAACCGTTGTATTATCCATACGAAACATAAACAAGTAAATAGAACAACCCGAATCCATATTACATAAAAACCAAATAGCTTAGACTTAATGCAATACTGCTCTCCCTCAATCCTCCTCCGGGTTTAGAATGGCCTCAATCCAAGACTTCCTCCTATGCTCTGGCATACACATAAACACTACCCTATCATCCTTTTGCTGTAAAACCTTTGACATCTTGATATAGACCTTGTTACTGAGATCCCCATACAAATTCAACACCTCCATTGCCTTGGGAAGTGAGTAAGGATCACCCCCTACGGCAGATTGAGCGAATTGCTCGGATGAACCACTACCCTTGCCGAGTTTACCACTGAACTTATCCCTCGACATTGCAGTGTACTCCCTTAGGGGCACAGTCATTTCACTTACCCTATCCGACTTCCTTGAGACCTTTTTACCCTTGCCACTTGCATCTTGCACAGGATGTTTTTCCGCCCGTTAGGTTACCTCCTCAACCTCAGCATCCTCCACAGTGTACAGGAAAGTGTCAAAGTTAGGGGTGTAACAGTCATCATCCAAATGGGTGGGTGCACTTGCATTGTCATTGGCATTGGCAAGCTCATCCTCTAGGGCACACTCCTCGTCACTATTCAGGGGAAGAGTGTTTAATGAGATCTACTAGTTCCCAGTCGTGGTACTAGGGGTGAACAACTGCTGCAGTGATGGGTAGTTTGGGCATCCCTTATTCCTTCAGTTATTTGCACCACGATTGCTCTGGAATTTCCTTGGAAACATTAGCACACTAAACGCAGCAGTTCACAAGAGGCAAATTGCATAAATAAATAATTGCAATAAGTCAAAATTAATAAACAACAGTAAACATACCGCAACCACATTTTGCCACACCTCCTCAGAATAAGTCACTATTTAGGTCTGCTCGTCCCACCCCAATCCTGTGTGTCTTAGCAACTGGCTCCACTTGCGTTGTTTGGTACAGAGCCTATTGTGCTTCTGTTGAACTTGGTTAGGGATAAAATCTTTCTCGGTCCTTTGGTTAAGTTCAGTTGTGATTGATGTCCACATAGAAGCCTTGAACACACCTTTTGCCATGTTACCCTTAAGTTGTTCCTCTAACATTATCTCAATAAAAATATGTTCTACATGGGAAGGCCACAATTTCTCCTCTTAATCTTGTGATTCATGTGCTATCTATTTGAATCATGTCGCGTGGTAAGCTTATGACATCTAATAATTTTAACAATTGAACAATAGGACTATAAGATTCATTTAAGGGGTCCAAAAAAAGGAAAATCTTCCACAGTTAAATCAACAAGGATACGAAAAAGCGTGCACTGAATGTAAGAAACAGTGGTAATATATAAGAAACAGTGGTAATATATAAGTCCTTCATCAAGGTTTACCACATATACAATGTGACTAGATATACAAAAGATGGAAGATCGAAGTAATGAGTTAGTACACTGAATAAGTGGTTACAAATACAACTAGGTTAGTGCATGGTTAAGTACATGGTAATCCATAAGAAAGTACGCTACTGAACATAATGGGAACAAAATATGTTAGCAGTATATCAAAAGGCACATGCACTAAATTGCTTCAACTACGCATCCACCTCTTACTGCGGCGGGTCATCTAACAATCGGTCTGGAGAGGCCACAGGGGAAACGTTGGGTCGAAGAGATCTGTTACGGCCCGCCATTGCTTTGCAATAATTCTGTTGAATACGCTTCCACCTCCTAATTACCTACCTCATGGTAAAGGCCTTCCCCATGTGGGCATTAAGATTGTTTGTGATCTCTTCCCACACTTGCGCATTAGCATGACAATGACGCAAATTCCCATAAACATAGTGTCCAAGTACAGAGTCACACAACACATCCTCACAATTGGCATCCCATGTTATCAACTCCGCAACCATCTTAAAGAACAACACACACATCTCAAACACAACCATATCACAAGTACAATAAAGATATCCCAGTATATTTAAAGGAACAAATATTGAGCATATGATCCATATTAATATGTATATAGGATCAAAAGGTTTTGTGGGATCAGAAGCTTTAAGCTGCAATATTATGAAAATAATCCTATTGCACATGGTAGCGTGTATGTACAGTATATTTTGTAAGAATATCATGGGGACAAATTTAGTATGTTAGTCAGAGACAAGGAACAGTGCATCATAAATTTGAAACAATTTGTATGAACCTATTTAATTGTCGTCCTCTTTGCAAGTATCTTGCCAGCCATGAGGAGATAAGCTGATTATGGGGAACCATAATCGGGGAACACTAGAAGCATATTCTAAAATCAAGATACATTTAAAAAAAAATTTAAAACAGAAAATGCATTGCCATCGAACTAAGGAGAATGCTACTAAGTTATGATAATATGAGCCACAAAGTTCTCTCTCTTTTATTAATCCAAGAGAGAGAATGAACAACTACAGAAAAAGGCTTTAGGTTCCAGCAAGTTATGCAGCAGATTATTAATACTATTGATGACTTTAATCCAGATTCAAGAATCTCCTTTAATGTAAGCTTATTGAATTTTATCATGTTCATTAACATCATAATCTCATATTTGCAAATGCAATCCAAAATCACACTACAATATATAAATTAATACCAATTTCATTGTTGGTGATTTTTCAATCTTTTATTTTAGGATTTTCAAAAATTACGACATCAACACTAGAGGTTAGCAACACTAAAATCATCATTATTAGTTTATGAATTATTTATAACTTTTCTTTGAATAATGCTAGGGACATCCAAATCCACAACATTCCCCATGAAATTAATCCCAAACAAAAACCCAAATAAACATTCCCACATAACATAACAAATTTAATTTTAATAATTTATAGATAATAAAGTCACAACAATTTAATATTAACAATTCCTTACAAAACAATAAGTAAACAACTTTTCTATTGTCCTAAGACCACAAAAGCCAAATAAACAGCAAAGTCACATAAACATTACTGTGATCACTACCATCCACAATTAGGACCAACAATCAAGAACTGACCCCTTATTCCTCTCTCTCTATTCTCCAGGAAAAAAAAATTTACAAAACAATAAGTAAACAACTTTTCTATTGTCCTAAGACCACAAAAGCCAAATAAACAGCAAAGTCACATAAACATTACTGTGATCACTACCATCCACAATTAGGACCAACAATCAAGAACTGACCCCTTATTCCTCTCTCTCTATTCTCCAGGAAAAAAAAAATAGAGTTTACTTTGCTTCTTTTCAATCACCGAATTCAGAAACAGAATTAAGTGTTCTAGAATTCAACCCCAACAAAAAAAATTAAGAGTTCTAAAAGTTGAAAACAATAAACTGTCCTTTTTATTTTTTAAGAGTTCTAGAACTAATCAGTAATGTTTATGTGATATTTATAGGCAAGCTTGCACTCCTTGGGAATATAGATACAACCTGTACAAACATGCATATGAACACCAAGATTAACTGTGTGAAGCAACACCATCCATTAAGTGGGGTTCTTGCGAATGTGAGTGTGAAACATATTAGGGTGTGATCACTCGTCACAATCGCTCACTGGTATTGAACATATGATATGATTAGTTCTTGATCTAATGTTACTAATTAGTTCTATTCAGCATGGTGCTACAACTAATGTTACTGAGTTAGCTATTAAGCTTTCTGCATCTTTCTCCAGTTTTGTGTAAGGCTCTGGTTCACGTATATCAGACAAACTTTTTTTGGCTAAAGTACTGCAAAATCTCATATTCTGGTTTTAAGTTTTTGGCTAAAGGTTTTTCAATTATTCTTGGGGAATTTGGGCAAAAAGAAAGGTCAGTTACTTTTTATTTTTTTTATTTTTGGGATGTTTCATGGGGTAACAAGAACATGCAACTTAATTGAAAAAAAAATCAAACAGAGAAGCACCATAAATTAGTTCCATAAATTATTTTTAAAAAAGGAAAAAAAAAAACCCATAACCATGGGAATCCAATAGATCAAATCATGCTTCCCTAAACATCAAACAAAGAAAAAAAAAAAGAAAAAACTGCAAATAGACAGAAGCACAGGTTCACCACGGTTGAAAACCCATAACCACGGGTTTCAAAAGATCAAATCAAATGCTTACCAAACATCGAACAAAGAAAAAAAAAGCAGAGAAGCATTTCATCACCACGGGTTGAAAACCCATCATCACGGGTTGATACAGTTAAATCAAATGCGAAAACCCAAACATCAAACAAAGAAAAAAAAGGAAAAAAAAGGGGAAAAAAAAAACAGAGAAGCAATACCTTCGGATCATTGAAATAGTGTGTGAGGAGGTGAGGGCAGTGAGAGCTTCTTTGTGGTGGTACTGGAATGGAGATGAAATGGAGAAGAGAGAAATTTGAGATGAGAGCCTTTGCCAACTGAAGAGAGAAATTTGAGATGAGAGCCTCTACTGTCTGAGATGAAAGAGCTGAAATGAAGAAAGTCGTTGAGGACAGTATCAAAAGGCGTGCCTCACGTGAATGGGTCTGACCGTGGGACCGGATTCGTAATAGTATTTACAAGTTTGCCATTGAAAACTGAGAATTGAAAACTGAAAACAGCCAAAAGTTGTGTTCAGTTTTCACAACTCATAACTCAAAAAGTAGAGAATTGAGTAATGGAAATAGAGTATTGGTGCAAGCAAATGAGTATTTTGCTATGGGTCCCACCATTTTTGAGAATTGAGTTATGGAAACTGAGAATTGAGTCATGAAAACTAGTGAACCAAACAGCCTCTTAAAGATTCACTTCCATGCCCATGAAATACTCACATTTGAAACTTAGATAGATCTACACAAATTTCAAGGCGTAGTTTCCCCCATGTCTCTGCTTTCTATCGATTCCAAGGTGTGTGTAGCAGACAGTGACCGAGGTATAATTTCATGAGCTTCTTATTACACATGGCATATCTGATATCTGCTTCTTATGATTTGTGTCCAATACACATTACTATGTGCCACTTAATTCACGCTACCTTAATTTCATTCCAAAACTCATACTTGCAAAAAAAAAAAAAAAAAAAACTGTTCTTCAGTGAAGAAATTGGAAAGCAATAGCCAATAAGCAACACTATTTCTCTCACCATTTAATCCTCATCCCTGCTAGAAAGTATCAGTATTTAGGATTTAAGTTTTTAATTGTCAATTCCTCATACAAGTGGAGTGCACATTAACAAATATATCAACAAACACCACATAACTATTGGGGCTAAAGTTGATTCTTTTCCCTCTATTGATTTTGATCAAGATTAAGTCTTTCAAACATTGAAAACTCGTAGAATGTCTTAAATTATCTTTTGTGTACATCTTATAAAACAAAGCTTATCCTTTCAAAACTGTCCAATCCTAGGAAAAAAAAAAAAAAACTTTCCCAGGAAACAAACAGAGGCTTAAAAAAAAAAAAAAAAAAAACGACAACAACAACAACAACAACAACAACAAAACCAAACGTACCGAGAGATCCATTTTACAAAATCATATCTTGAACAGTCTCTCAAAAGCAATTTAAAAATACCCAAAAGAGAGAAATATGACCTCCTGACCTTATGTTGATAAGCAGAGTGTTTATGCCACTGCCTCTGCAATTGAGTCATAAGATTAACATATATATCATAAAAGTTGTTTCCCTCTGACATATGAATTCAGTTTTAGGACAAAAACTAGACTAAACACTTTGGATCTTTACATGATTTGGATACCCAAATCCGTTATTAGGACGGGAAGATTTGGAATTTACATTGCAGAAACTAGACTCAACACTTTCTTAGTTTCTTTCTAAAAATTTAATGGCCCTCTACCACATTGTTACTTCACATTAGACAAAACCAAAAGTAACCCAATATGAGAAATAGATTATTGAACTCCAAAATACGCTAGGATATTGGCAAACTCTGCAAGCATTTGATACCACCCAATGGCTAACTTATTTGCTAGCTACTAGCTCTTTTTATTGCTTTTTTTTTTTAATATAATAATTTGGTGCTAGCTTATTCCCTAACAAATGAAAAAAAAAATGATCTTTAAGCATATAATTATTATAGCAAAATTTTGAAATGTTATAACATGCACTAGTTAAAACTCTATAGATTAAAAAAAAAAAAGTCTTTTTGGTCAATTAAAACATAATACTTTTTATTATACTCATAAAAAAAGGATTTATTACTGCCCATTTCATCCACAATATAAATTCGAGTAAAGACATAAATCATTTGGCTCTACCAATTCAAACTAAATTAGAAGATATGGATGCTCATTATTTCAGTTTTAAGCATTAAACGGAGAAATTTTCATAGGGTGTTAATCGCAGGGTTTAACTAATCTAGCCACTTAAGCCCCACACAGACAAATAAAACAATAAATAAAAATCTAGCCACGAAAAGTGCTTGAGAAAAGTTTAATTGTGTGGATTTGTGTCTTAGAATGCAGGCTCTCAAATCGCTGCGTATAGCACATTTCATATTAAATCCATGCAACTGAAGTAAAGAAATGGGCTTCACACCCAAACTCAATCTTATCCAATCACTATCTACTTTCAATTAAAATTCTCATTAACAAATCAATCCTGCTTCTTCCTAATTACCTGTAACCTATATTATTCAATATTATTCAGTTCTAGTTGCAATGGAACAATTATCCTTAGTTACATGTATGCTAATTGGTTGTTGAACTAGGGTTCCTAAATTTGTTACATTTAACTAGATGTAATATGGGATTAGAATAAGATTAATCGTAGTATGAATACCTAGTCTTGTATAGTTGTGTCACAATGAATTAATATTACACTGCTTTCTTCTAACATTCTTAATTCTATAATGTTCAGTTTAGGAAAAATTAAAGGATCGAAATGCAAATTTGTTCACATTCTTAATTCTATAATGAATTTGCGTCTAGATCATACTGGAACACACACATGCATACGTGAGATCATTTGTGAGAGGAAATGCAAGTTAGAAAATTTTCTGGAGTAGAAAGGAGGTGAAAATTTATTTTTTGGATTTAATGTCTTCTTACAAAAATGCATTCCTCTGTCCGAAAAGTAAATTGTTGCTATTTAGATTATGTCAAACAATACCGAATGTTCATACTACTCTTTGTCAATATGTTCATCATCGACAGCTATGTGTTTCTGTTGATTTATATGGACAAGTACTCATGTTTTATATGAATACTTCCAAGTGGACTGAATGCTCTTTGGAGAAAAATAATAATTGGCATGCCATGTATCCACGAGACTCTGGCTTGAAAGGTAGCGTTGTAGAGTGCAGGGGAAATTATACATGTTGTTCCAGAATGGTGGTGCCATGTTGATGGAAATAAGCCGCAGAGACTGCATTTTGATTTCTACAGATCGAAAACAAGGAGAACAGCTTGGGAGAAAATGAGCATTGATGACCTTATGATGTAGGACACAATTTACTATTTAATTATTGTAATTTATTATTTTTAGTATTTTTATGTAAAAAAAACGTTATTTTAGGTTTAGGTGATTTATTTTCTTGTTTTTAGGTGCATTTAATGTTTTTTAGGTCAAATTTGATTCCTGTTATGGTTAGGTATCAATTAAGAGTTAATTTAGATTATATTTTCTTGTCAATCAAGTTTTAAGGAGCCCTTAAATAGGCCCCAAAGTCTGTAAACGTTTTTCCATAGTTTATTATCAATAAAAATTCAGACTTATGTCTATTGTGTTCTCTGGTGGATTCCAGACCTATCACCTTGTGGATTCAAGGAACCCCTCGTGGATNAATAAATAAAAATCTAGCCACGAAAAGTGCTTGAGAAAAGTTTAATTGTGTGGATTTGGGTCTTAGAATGCAGGCTCTCAAATCGCTGCGTATAGCACATTTCATATTAAATCCATGCAACTGAAGTAAAGAAATGGGCTTCACACCCAAACTCAATCTTATCCAATCACTATCTACTTCCAATTAAAATTCTCATTAACAAATCAATCCTGCTTCTTCCTAATTACCTGTAACCTATATTATTCAATATTATTCAGTTCTAGTTGCAATGGAACAATTATCCTTAGTTACATGTATGCTAATTGGTTGTTGAACTAGGGTTCCTAAATTTGTTACATTTAACTAGATGTAATATGGGATTAGAATAAGATTAATCGTAGTATGAATACCTAGTCTTGTATAGTTGTGTCACAATGAATTAATATTACACTGCTTTCTTCTAACATTCTTAATTCTATAATGTTCAGTTTAGGAAAAATTAAAGGATCGAAATGCAAATTTGTTCACATTCTTAATTCTATAATGAATTTGCGTCTAGATCATACTGGAACACACACATGCATACGTGAGATCATTTGTGAGAGGAAATGCAAGTTAGAAAATTTTCTGGAGTAGAAAGGAGGTGAAAATTTATTTTTTGGATTTAATGTCTTCTTACAAAAATGCATTCCTCTGTCCGAAAAGTAAATTGTTGCTATTTAGATTATGTCAAACAATACCGAATGTTCATACTACTCTTTGTCAATATGTTCATCATCGACAGCTATGTGTTTCTGTTGATTTATATGGACAAGTACTCATGTTTTATATGAATACTTCCAAGTGGACTGAATGCTCTTTGGAGAAAAATAATAATTGGCATGCCATGTATCCACGAGACTCTGGCTTGAAAGGTAGCGTTGTAGAGTGCAGGGGAAATTATACATGTTGTTCCAGAATGGTGGTGCCATGTTGATGGAAATAAGCCGCAGAGACTGCATTTTGATTTCTACAGATCGAAAACAAGGAGAACAGCTTGGGAGAAAATGAGCATTGATGACCTTATGATGTAGGACACAATTTACTATTTAATTATTGTAATTTATTATTTTTAGTATTTTTATGTAAAAAAAACGTTATTTTAGGTTTAGGTGATTTATTTTCTTGTTTTTAGGTGCATTTAATGTTTTTTAGGTCAAATTTGATTCCTGTTATGGTTAGGTATCAATTAAGAGTTAATTTAGATTATATTTTCTTGTCAATCAAGTTTTAAGGAGCCCTTAAATAGGCCCCAAAGTCTGTAAACGTTTTTCCATAGTTTATTATCAATAAAAATTCAGACTTATGTCTATTGTGTTCTCTGGTGGATTCCAGACCTATCACCTTGTGGATTCAAGGAACCCCTCGTGGATTCGAGGTTTACTACCTAGGAACTAACAGTTTAGTTTCTGTTCCATCAAGAGAGCATCGTGTGTGCTTCTCTTTAGGCTTCCGCGACATCACCTTAGAGGCCTGAGTTGATTTTTGAAGGCCGAAAGAGGCTACAATTCTTTTTTTCTTTTTTTTTGGAAGAACACAGCAATGCCAATGAGGAAGGTGTATATGCTCTGCAATATTGAGATTGGTTTTGTGATTGAAACTGCTTACTAAATCAACTTTCCCAACCACCCTCTCTTAAAAGTTATCATGACTTTTGAGTAGAATTGTGGTGCGCCTTTGTGTTAGAACCCCTTTCCCTCTCCCTTGTGTGTGTGTGTTTGTTTCTCAAAAAAAAAGAATGGGTAATTGTCCCACATTGTTCAAAAGAGTGTATTGTGTGTAATATAACTTACCTCACCCTTCCTTAAAAGTTACCATGGATTTTGAGTGGAGTTGTGGTGTACTTTTATATTAGAACTCCTTTCCCTCTCCCTTGTGTGTGTTTGTTTCTTAAAAATAAAAAAAAATAAAAAATAAATAAATAAAATCAACTTTCCCAAAAAGCTCAATGAATTTATTTTTACTTCTTCACCTTCATATGTTGTCTTCTGAATAGATGATTGACTTCATAAATAAATGTTAGACTAGTCCAAACGTAAGTGATTTCATTTTGTTTGTAGGAAACAATATCATTTATTTTTAAGTTTTTAGTCGTGGTTTTCTCATTTCATTTTTTCTTTCTACCATCAATATATGTATATATATATATATATATATCATATACTATATGTAATAGCAGAAGTTGAGAGAAAGTGGATTCCTACAATTAAGGAGGTGCTAACAAATAGGAAAAGTGTCTATCTAAAATTCAGACACATATCACTTTAAAAAGCGATACATTATATTGTTTGGTAACGCTACAACACTATTTAAAAGCGATAAATTGTAATTTTTCACTACGTTAAAACACTGTTTAAAGCCCTCTTGGAATAAAAGGAAATTAACTGCTTAAGAAAAAAAAAAAAAGATGGCTACACGGAGAAAAAATGGAGAAAGAGAGACTGAGAGAAAAGAGAGACAGAGAAATAGAGAGGCAGAGAATGGAGAAGGAGAGAGAGATCGAGAGATCAAAAACTGCACACTCTAAAAACTAAAACCCAAAACACACAATCATCCATTCTTTCCATTTGTTAACACAAACGGCCAAAAGAAAAGATTTTCCCTGTAGATGAAAAAGAAAAAACAGAAGCCCATTGAAATATTTCCACAGTTTGCAATCAAGAATGAAAAGATGTCTTTCACTTTCATGTCAGATTTCTTCATCTAACTATCTGTTAATTTTTTTCACCGGTGAGTTTTTATCTTCGATTTAAGTTTGTTTATTAATTATGATTAGGTTTTGATATTTTGTTTGGATTGTTTTCGATTTTGGTATTTCAATTAAGTTTTTCTCTTCGTTTTTCAGTTTGACATTCTCATCTGTAGGCCCTCAAGTTCAGCCAGGTACCAATTTTGAATTGATCAGATTCCAGATCGCTTAGATCTACTTTGATTTTTTTCCTTTTTGTCAAATCTAAGGTTTATCATTTGCTCTTTGGATGAATATATTGCTTTTGTTTATTGGTGGTGTTAGTACTCTACTTTGAATGTTTTGATTTCAATGTATTTCTCCCTCGGAATTGGAATGATTGTGTTACTCGCTAATGGTGAAATAAGCCACATCACTTCCTAATGAAATCTTCAAAGTCACTGTAACTGAGATCTGCTCTTCCGCCCTATTCCATTTCTTTTCTGCAACTCCATACACACAAGGTCAAAATAGCGTGGTTAATTTCCCTCTTTCAGATACTCTTTCTGATGATTTGGCCTACTTTTTTATTGTTTGCATGTTCCGTTCCAGACCAACAGACAGAGGAAAAAAGAAAATCCAAAAGGTTTGGCTACCTTTTTCCCTAATTTCCCATTTATTTTTACAATTTCTTGAGTTCTATTTTGTTCGATTGTTGTATTGATTAAATTTTTTTTTTGTTTGGAAAATTTTTATTAGGTTTATGTTTTTTTTTGTTAGACCCTCAAATTTGAATTGATTTATGCTTTGTGCAGATCAATGTTTTGTTGAATTGTTCTCAAGAAAAAAAAAAAGAAAAAAAAAAAACATTGATTACTGAGAGTACAGTTATTTATAATTTTTATAAGTAAAATTATTGGATTTTTTATGTTAATTACTTAGTTTTTGTAGATTGAATCGCATTTTCTCTGATCGCCTTTTTCCAGATTGAATGGTAAAATTGTTGGAAATTTGGAATTGCTTTATTATTATTTTTTTTTAACCCTTTTTCTAGCAGCCTTATAGAAGGCTGGAATTCTCCTCAAATTTTTGTTCACTATGCTTTGTAATCAATTTGACTTATTTGTGTTTGTGAGGTTTTACTCAATTTCAAGCTAGTTTTGTATATTTAGTTTATGGTCTCTAACATAGTGTTTCATGTACTGTAACTGTTGATTTTTATAGTTCACATAATTTTTTATATGTGCGTGCACCCACCTTTTGGTTTTAGTTCTTAATTTTTATTGAGAATTTTGCTTTGCAACCCAATGAAGAGATAAAAAGAAGGCATTGGGTTGATTTTCTATAGATGAGTAATGGAATTCTCAGGGATATGCTTTAGCAATACAAAATTTTGAATCAAAAGAAGGGGTCACATATTAGGTTTTACTAGCTCATTTATTATATTTGTCATTTGCTCTGCTAAGTCTAACTAATTAATTCTTGCAATATTTAAAATACCTTGAACTGTTCAAATGTATTTTTTGATTAAGATCCATGGAGGAGTGTAACAACTATAGGTCCCACCAATATTATGGAAGAAAGTGGCCTCCATGATATCTAGAAGGTAGAAACACTATATTATTGTTCTAAATTCCTAATACAAACATTGGTTAAATCAAATATTCAGTAATTGGTTTCTGTTTAATTTTTGTATTGATCAGACTCTTAGACTCAGTTTATTGATTACTTATACATGATTTACTTTTATTTATTTATTTATTTATGAATAGATGATTACATAATAATGGGTGGAAAGTTTCATGAATTCCATAACTTGGGTGTGCGTATAATCTAATATATCTCTTTCTGTAATTTTGAAGTAAAGCCTAATAAATTTGAGGAACCTTTGTGTAATTAATCTTGATTCTTGCTGTTGAAATTAGAAACTGTTATCAACTTCCTTTCATCCCTATTTCTGACTTTTTCCTGTAGTCTCTCTTACACTATTCCCCTTTTTTACTATCCCTAATTGAGTACTTATATACAAAATAGGACATAGAATTATTTTAGTGTTATTAAACTTCAGTTTGGTTTTATTAGACATTCAGATTTCTTGCTGTTCACTTCAAATAAACCTGCCATGTTTTGTGTTTTCAATGATTTTTTTTATTCTCATGTGCTATTGTAGATTTATCACTACTTTGTTTAGGATATTTGTGTCACATTTGGTTTGTTTAGGATATTTATAGTTCTTTCAATAAAAAGAAAACTAAATGTTAGAACATATATGTTTTCACTTGTTTAGAATATATGTCAATCATTTATGTAAATTGGCTAATCATTTGATAAAACGCACTCTACTTGTAATTGGGTAGTTCTAGGTGTTTGTAATACTTCAAGAAACAAGGTTTCAAGGTCAAGTGTTGAAGTCATCAAGTCTGTCCAAGAAAAAGCAAGCTGAAGTGCAATTTCATTAAAGCTCGACACCTTCTCGACAGCTACCTTGACACCTGCTATCTGTCGAGATTTAAAAACTCAGATTTCCAATCTAATTTTCTTGGGATCCGTGAATATGTTTTTGGGCCTTCTTTTCTTCTAACCAAACATATAAAAGGATTATGTTAAGAGCCGTCAAGTGTGACACAAGTTGCAAAATCATTGAGCAATCCCTGTTCAAGCAAATTGTGATCAAAAGATGAAGTTCTTGACCTAGTTCATCTTCCTTCAAGAAGTTACTATGTATTTGCACCGTAGGGTTTTGTAACCAAGCATCTTCCTGCTATTCATCATAAAGGATGAACTAAAGAACTTTGTAGCCAACCTTTCTTCCTTAGTTGGTGTTCTAAAGTCGCGTACTGGGATTCACGCATTGGTTAGTCATTTACTTGGGAGCCGTGCATCAAAGGTGGGAACTGTCGCTACAGATCAAGTTTAATTGGGTATTGGGGTAAGGGTTCAACTATAGGTTGGTAAGGTACTTGGGATTCCTTTACTTGTAACCGCTTGATTTGATAATAGTGGAGTTTCGGGAGTGGTGACCTGAAAATCACCCGGTGGGGTTTTTGCCGCGAGATTTTTCCCATTCGTAAACAAATCACCATGTTATTTAATTTTCGCTGCATATTTAGTTTTTGGTGATTTGTTTGTGCTTCCACGCAATTGCATGATAAATTGATTAATTAAAAACTTGACTAATTAATTAATTGGTTTTATCACAAGGGGTCATTCAGTTTGTGACCTATCAAGTGGTATCAGAGCAGGCACACTCTGATTAGGGTTTAATCTTTGCTATGTTGATCCATTGACCCCTGCTTGTCATGGATAGAGGAAAATCTTTAATTATACCTCCTTTATTTGATGGCACTAACTATGCATATTGGAAAGTACGCGTGAGAGCTTTCTTGCAGTCTTTAGATGAAAAGGTGTGGCAAGCTGTAGAGATTGGCTGGACTAAGCCAAAAGAAGAACCGACTGATTGAGATGATGCTAAGATCAAGGCGGCGAACTTCAACAGCAGAGCGTTAAATGCCCTATTTAGCGCAGTCACCAATGAGGAGTTCAAAAAGATATCCTCAACTGAAACTGTTAAGGAGGCTTGGACCATCCTCCAGACAACCTATGAAGGAACAAAGGCTGTCAAAGATTCAAAACTTCAGAGGCTCACTACTAGCTTTAAAGAAATTAAGATGGAGGAGGATGAGTCGTTTGATGAGTTCTATGCCAAGCTCAAGGACATAGTGAACTCAGCCTTCAATCTTGGGGAAACCATCCCTGAACCCAAGATTGTAAGGAAGGTGCTCAGATCTCTACCTGAGAGATTCCATGCCAAGATTACGGTGATAGAGGAATCAAAGGACATTGACAAGATTCCTTTGACTGAGCTGGTTGGAAACTTGCAAACCTATGAGATAGGGTTATCTAGGATTGGCAAGTCAAGTAAAGGCAAAAGCATGGCCTTGTAATAAAAGGAAATTAACTGCTTAAGAAAAAAAAAAAAAAAAAAAAAAGATGGCTACACGGAGAAAAAATGGAGAAAGAGAGACCGAGAGAAAAGAGAGACAGAGATATAGAGAGGCAGAGAACGGAGAAGGAGAGAGAGATCGAGAGATCAAAAACTGCACACTCTAAAAACTGAAACCCAAAACACACAATCATCCATTCTTTCCATTTGTTAACACAAACGGCCAAAAGAAAAGATTTTCCCTGTAGATGAAAAAGAAAAAACAGAAGCCCATTGAAATATTTCCACAGTTTGCGGATCAAGAATGAAAAGATGTCTTTCACTTTCATGTCAAATTTCTTCATCTAACTATCTGTTAATTTTTTTCACCAGTAAGTTTTTATCTTCGATTTAAGTTTGTTTATTAATTATGATTAGGTTTTGATATTTGGTTTGGATTTTTTTCGATTTTGGTATTTTAATTTAGTTTTTCTCTTCGCTTTTCAGTTTGACATTCTCATCTACAGGCCCTCAAGTTCAACCAAGTACCAATTTTGAATTGATCAAATTCCAGATCGCTTAGATCTACTTTGATTTTTTTCCTTTTTGTCAAATCTAAGGTTTATCATTTGCTCTTTGGATGAATATATTGATTTTGTTTATTGGTGGTGTTAGTACTCTACTTTGAATGTTCTGATTTCAATGTATTTCTCCCTCAATTGTTCACATTCTAGATTTCGGAATTGGAATGATTGTGTTACTCGCTAATGGTGAAATAAGCCACATCACTTCCCAATGAAAACTTCAAAGTCACTGTAACTGAGATCTGCTCTTCCGCCCTATTCCGTTTCTTCTCTGCAACTCCATACACACAAGGTCAAAATAGTGTGGTTAATTTCCCTCTTTCAGATACTCTCTCTGATGATTTGGCCTACTTTTTTACTGTTTGCATGTTCCGTTCCAAACCAACAGACAGAGGAAAAAAGAAAATCCAAAAGGTTTGGCTACCTTTTTCCCTAATTTCCCATTTATTTTTACAATTTCTTGAGTTCTATTTTGTTCGATTGTTGTATTGATTAAATTTTTTTTTTGTTTGGCAAATTTTTATTAGGTTTATGTTTTTTTTTTTTGGTTAGACCCTCAAATTTGAATTGATTTATGCTTTGTGCAAATCTATGTTTTGTTGAATTGTTCTCAAGAAGAAATAAAAAATAAAAAATAAAAAACATTGATTACTGAGAGTACAGTTATTTATAATTTTTATAAGTAAAATTATTGGATTTTTTATGTTAATTACTTAGTTTTTGCAGATTGAACCGCATTTTCTCTGATCGTCTTTTTCCAAATTGAATCGTAAAATTGTTCGAAATTTGGAATTGCTTTATTATTATTATTTTTTAACCCTTTTTCTAGCAGCCTTATAGAAGGCTGGAATTCTCCTCAAATATTTGTTCACTATGCTTTGTAATCAATTTGACTTATTTGTGTTTGTGAGGTTTTACTCAATTTCAAGCCAGTTTTGTATATTTAGTTTGTGGTCTCTAACATAGTGTTTCATGTACTGTAACTGTTGATTTTTATAATTCACATAATTTTTTATATGTGCGTGCACCCACCCTTTGGTGTTAGTTCTTAATTTTTATTGAGAATTTTGCTTTGCAACCCAATGAAGAGATAAGAAGAAGGCATTGGGTTGATTTTCTATAGATGAGTAATGGAATTCTCAGGGATGTGCTTTAGCAATACAAAATTTTGAATCAAAAGAAGGGGTCACATATTAGGTTTTACTTGCTCATTTATTATATTTGTCATTTGCTCTGCTAAGTCTAACTAATTAATTATTGCAATATTTAAAATACCTTGAACTATTCAAATGTATTTTTTGATTAAGATCCATGGAGGAGTGTAACAACTATAGGTCCCACCAATATTATGGAAGAAAGTGGCCTCCATGATACCTAGAAGGTAGAAACACTGTATTATTGTTCTAAATTCCTAATACAAACATTGGTTAAATCAAATATTCAGTAATTGGTTTCTGTTTAATTTTTGTATTGATCAGACTCTTAGGCTCAGTTTATTGATTACTTATACATGATTTACTTTTATTTATTTATTTATTTATGAATAGATGATTACATAATAATGGGTGGAAAGTTTCATGAATTTCATAACTTGGGTGTGCGTATAATCTAATATATCTCCTTCTGTAATTTTGAAGTAAAGCCTAATAAATTTGAGGAACCTTTGTGTAATTAATCTTGATTCTTGCTGTTGAAATTAGAAACTGTTATCAACTTCCTTTCATCCCTATTTCTGACTTTTTCCTGTAGTCTCTCTTACACTATTCCCCTTTTTTACTATCCCTAATTGAGTACTTATATACAAAATAGGACATAGAATTATTTTAGTGTTATTAAACTTCAGTTTGGTTTTACTAGACATTCAGATTTCTTGCTGTTCACTTCAAATAAACCTGCCATGTTTTGTGTTTTCAATGATTTTTTTTATTCTCATGTGCTATTGTAGATTTATCACTGCTTTGTTTAGGATATTTGTGTCACATTTGGTTTGTTTAGGATATTTATAGTTCTTTCAATAAAAAGAAAACTAAATGTTAGGACATATATGTTTTCACTTGTTTAGAACATATGTCAATCATTTATGTAAATTGGCTAATCTTTTGACAAAACGCACTCTACTTGTAATTGGGTAGTTCTAAGTGTTTGTAATACTTGAAGAAACAAAGTTTCAAGGTCAAGTGTTGAAGTCATCAAGTTTGTCTAAGAAAAAGCAAGCTGAAGTGCAATTTCATTAAAGCTCGACACCTTCTCGACAGCTACCTCGACACCTGCTATCTGTCGAGATTTAAAAACTCAAATTTCCAATCTAATTTTCTTGGGATCCATGAATATGTTTTTGGGCCTTCTTTTCTTCTAACCCTAAACATATAAAAGGATTATGTTAAGAGCTGTCAAGTGTGACACAAGTTGCAAAATCATTGAGCAATCCCTGTTCAAGCATCTTCCTGCTATTCATCATAAGGATGAATTGAAGAACTTTGCAGCCAGCCTTTCTTCCTTAGTTGGTGTTCTAAAGTCGCGTACTGGGATCCGCGCATTGGTTAGTCACGTACTTGGGAGCCATGCATCAAAGGTGGGAACTGTCGCTACAGATCAAGTCTAATTGGGTATTGGGGTAAGGGTTCAACTATAGGTTGGTAAGGTACTTGGGATTCCTTTACTTGTAACCGCTTGATTTGATAATAGTGGAGTTTCGAGAGTGGTGACCTGAAAATCACCCGGTGGGATTTTTGCCGCGAGGTTTTTCCCATTCATAAACAAATCACCATGTTATTTAATTTTCACTGCATATTTAGTTTTTGGTGATTTATTTATGCTTCCATGCAATTGCATGATAAATTGATTAATTAAAAACTTAACTAATTAATTAATTGGTTTTATCACAAGGGGTCATTCAGTTTGTGGCCTATCAAGTGGCATCAGAGTAGGCACACTCTGATTAGGGTTTAATCTTTGCTATGTTGATCCATTGACCCCTGCTTGTCATGGATAGAGGACAATCTTTAATTATACCTCCTTTATTTGATGGCACTAACTATGCATATTGGAAAGTACGCATGAGAGCTTTCTTGCAGTCTTTAGATGAAAAGGTGTGGCAAGCTGTAGAGATTGGCTGGACTAAGCCAAAAGAAGAACTGACCGATTGGGATGATGCTAAGATTAAGGCGGCGAACTTCAACAGCAGAGCATTAAATGCCCTATTTAGCGCAGTCACCAATGAGGAGTTCAAAAAGATATCCTCAACTGAAACTGCTAAGGAGGCTTGGACCATCCTCCAGACAACCTATGAAGGAACAAAGGCTGTCAAAGATTCAAAACTTCAGAGGCTCACTACTATCTTTAAAGAAATTAAGATGGAGCAGGATGAGTCATTTGATGAGTTCTATGCCAAGCTCAAGGACATAGTGAACTCAGCCTTCAATCTTGGGGAAACCATCCCTAAACCCAAGATTGTAAGGAAGGTGCTCAGATCTCTACCTGAGAGATTCCATGCCAAGATTACGGCGATAGAGGAATCAAAGGACATTGACAAGATTCCTTTGACTGAGCTGGTTGGAAACTTGCAAACCTATGAGATAGGGTTATCTAGGATTGGCAAGTCAAGTAAAGGCAAAAGCATGGCCTTGAAGGCAAAGAGCAATGATACAGATGAGTCTTCCGATGATGAAGATTCCAAGATGAAGTCCTACATCACCCGGCAGTTCAAGAAGTTTATGAAAAATGCCAATGGAAGGAGCTTCGACAAGGACCGCAGGCAGTTCAGTTCTTCTCAGTTTAAAAGCCAAGACAAAGGGAAGAAGAATACTAAGGATGGCGGTCAGTACACTGTTCCTGCAGGACCAAAGTGCTTTGGGTGTCATGGATTCTGGCACATGAAACATGAGTGTCCTACATATCTCAAGAGCATTGGGAAAAGCAAGGCACTTGCTGCAACTCTAAGTGAAACTGAGCCTGAAGATGATTCCGACAATGAGGATGACGGAATCTTAAATGCCTTCACTGCCACAGTCAATCCTACTGAAGGGATTGTTGAAGAAGTGGATGAAGAAGAAGAACTAGTGAAGTCAAAATTTGAGAAGATGGATGATCAAGATGATATCCATTCAGCCTATGAGAAGCTGTACAAGCTCTCTGAAAAGCATGAGAAATTATATAGGCTGGCCACCAAGAAGCTCAGTGATGTGGAACTTGATCGTGAATAGTTGTTCACAAAGTTTGATGAGGCGAATCAAACTATTGGACCACTGAGATTTGAAAACAACTTTTTGGCTGAGAAGACCAAGAGGCTTGAAGTGGAACTGGTTCAAGTAAGAGCTCAACTGGAGAGGACCTCAAGTGCAAAGCTTGATGAGATGCTTAGCAATCAGAAATCTGCTTCGAATCGAACTGGTTTGGGGTATGGTCTTTCTTTCTCTAATACTGCTTCTACTAGCAATACTGTTTTTGTTCCTCTTGCTAATAATACTGAAATTGAGAATATTGATGTTAAAACTGAATTAGCTAGTGAGAATTTAGACAAAGGTAAATCTATTTTAGGAGCACCCCCTAAGCAAGATAAGAAAGATGCTCAAAACCCTAGGGCTAAGAAGGCTAACTCTCAAAAGCCTAAACAAAAGAAGTAGCATCTCTGTCATCATTGTGGAGCTGCCGGTCACACTAGACCAAATTGCTATAAGTGGTTAGCCACTCAACAGAGCAATGGCATAACAGCATCTGGAAGCCAAAATCAGCTTCAATCCTCTCTTACTCCTCTTGGAGATCTTCTGAAAGCCCTCATGTTCCTTTTGAACTTGAACGGTTTAAATTCTTCCCCCTCACTGCCGGTTCAAGGATTCAATCAAAGGAAAGGCTCTTCCAAGGTGTGGAAGAAAAAGGACTTTAAGTGATTTCATCACTTTCTTTTCCCTTCTTGTTTTTTTGTTTGTTGCATTGCTTATGTGTTTTGTTTTTCTGCTGAGTCAGTCTAGTTTTTACTTTGCTTTGTTAACATGTTTTGTGTGTTTACTTTCAGTTTTGTTTTTTTTTTTTTTTTGAAAAAAAAAATTGAAAAATAAAAAAAATACAAAAACAGTGTGTGTTATGTGTACTTTGGTACTTATGTACCTTGGATGGCCAATGAAATAAAGTTTTCTAAACTTTGTATCTCTTGTAGCTTAGATGAGCATCTCTATGCACAACTAAACAAGTGAGCTTTGTGGCTCTTGTTTGTGATGAGTAAGATTAGGTTATCTCTTAAAACTTAACACTCATATCACTCTTTTTGACGGGTAGGACTAGAAAATCCTAAGAGAAAGGCATAAATAACCATCTCACCACTGTTGCCTGCCAATCATAATATGACACCTATATGTTTCGGCATAGCAAAAGTGCAGTGTCAAAGACATTCGTATGCTTCGTCATAGCAAAAGTGCGATGTCAAATGCTTAATATCTTGGGTATTTCTTTTCTCTCTTTTATATGCCCATTTATGATATACTAAAATAAAAGAAAACATGCAAAGAAAATAAAAAGCAAAAAGATTAAAAATATTTTAAATATGGTTGCAAGCGTGTATTTTAGGAGATGTGAGAGTTATAGGATATACCTCGAAGGTGATAGTCTCCATCAAACAGTTATGATTGTGTGTGGGTTAAAGTTATTTTCTCATATCTCAGATTGTCATAACATGTATACACATATGCAATCTTGCGATATTTTTCACACACAACACGCAATATTCTTTGCTACTTTTGATACATGTGCAGGTATAATGTGATTTGGCCATCACAAAGGTTTTACATGTGCTAATATATGCTCACTAAACTGTCATAACTTGTTTTTGAAAAATAAAATTAGTTAGACTTGTTTAGTGTGTGTGTGTGTTTTGGAGGATCCATGTGCTTAAATTTTTGTTGAGAGATGTTTTTGAGAGCTTTATATGTTGAGTGGATCTTTGGTTGAGATGTGTGTTGGATTGCATTCATGTCTGTGTTTTTCTCTTCTCGAAAAACTAATTTTTACTGCTGGCTAGACACCTTCTCGATACCTGGTCTTTTATCGAGCTTCTCTAGCCGTTTCTTATCGCAATCTCGACACCTGTTGGATATATCGAGAAAGTTTCTGTCCCCTCGATAGATTCTCGACACCTAATGGATCGATCGAGATTCACTTGTTGTGTTTGTGTCTTCTTTCTCGACACCTGTCTCGACACCTTGTGGATCGATCGAGAAATCTTCTGTCTCCTCGATACCTCCTCGACACCTGTGTGATCGATCGAGTATCTCTTATCTGAAATTCATCTTGCATCTCGATACCTCTCGATACCTTCAGCTGTCGACGGCAATTTCCTCGATACCTTCCTTGACAACTTCCTCGATACCTCTCGACACCTCAGCTGTCGAGATTTACTAAGGTGCCTATTTAAGGATCTGTCGCGATTTCTCTCATTCTCACTCGATCTCTCTTGATCTCTCCGTGGCTTTTCATCTCCTTTTCACACTTCTCTCACTCAAATCTTCCAACCCACTTGGATCTTGATCATTCCTTACTTAAATTACTTGGTAAGATCACTTTTCCCTTCCTTTTTCATGCATTGCATGTTTTAAAACCTAGGTTTTGGGATTTTCTTTAAATTTTTGGGGTTTTTCAAAATTATTGAGTGTTTCTTGAAATTTTGGGTTGGGTTTTTACGTAAATGCTTTTAAAATGTCATACATTGTATTTCATGTGCATTATAATGATATTTACATGCATTTAGATGTGTGCTATATGCTGTGTGTTGATAGGATTGGATTGGGCTGAGCCCATGATGAAACTTTTGCTTTACATGTCACATGCTCATGCATTCTCATGCATACGTACTTGTTGTTCAATATATTTGTCATATTTAAACTATCTTGGGAACTTTTCTGAGTGTTTTCCTCTCTCTCCCTCTCATTCTTTTACGTTAGTAGTGTCTATGGCACCCAAACGTAAATCCACTCCTGCTCGGAACCCTCTGCATTCTGGAGCTTCTACTTCTTCTGATTCTGCTCCCCTTAACCTTCGGTTTTGTGATGAAGATGCTCATAAGGCATTTTCGAAGAACTTTTCCAGACGAGATGTTCATTCGAAACGCCAAGTCATTCTGGCGGACTTCGCCGATACTGACCTTCCCTCTATCATTCACAGTAGGGGATGGGGGTCACTGTGTGACATCCCGGTCACTTGCCCTCTCGTGCTAATACAAGAGTTCTACTCCAACATGCACGGGATAGATCGTTCAGTACCTCTCTTTTTCACTCGCGTTCGAGGTACGCGCATCCCTGTCACACCGCAGCTAGTTGCGGATGTGCTTAAGGTTCCTAGGATAGAGTTTCCTGACTATCCTTCTTATGAGCGTCTGAGGACTGTGTCCAAAGATGAGCTCATCTTTGCCTTCTGTCAGCGCCCTGCTGATTGGGGTGAGCATCAGTTCACATCATGTAGGCCTTTTACTAAAGGTACTAGATTTATCAACATGGTGATGACTTTTGTTCTCCATCCTCTTTCTCACTATAACTCTATCACAGAGCCTCGTGCTCAATTTTTGCTATCACTTCTAGAGCATCTTACCATAGACTTTCCTTCTCACATCATCCTGTCTATCATAGATGTTTATTTTGATTCGGTGGCCGTGACAAGCTTATCTTTCCTTCCGCTATCACGAGGATCTTACGCCATTTTTCCATTCCCTTTCCTGTGTCCGACCACTTCACACACATATCTACCATAGATGCCACTACCGTAAAACGTAGTGAGGCGCAGTTCTAGTCGAGACAGCCGGATGCCATTCCTCCCTCCCGTTCGGCTCTATCCAGATCAGCTCCATCTACATCTGCTCCTTCTTTCTCTTCGAGCAATGTATCTCTGGGAGATATTATGGCGCAGCTGCAACGCATGGACACTCGCCTTGATACACTCTCTGCTGAGTTGTATCAGGTGAATGTTCGTGTTGGTCGTATTGCACGACGACAGGCAACCATGGGTGGATTTGCTCCAGAGGCTACTCCTTCACCACCTACTCCAGCAGCTTCAGATTCTGAGGATGATGATGATGATGATAATGATAGGGATACTAGTTCTGCCGATAAGATGTCTACATGACACTCTACCCTTTGTCACTCGTGACAAAAAGGGGAAGTAGTTTTGGGTTATGAGAGTAGTCATCTTAGGAGGAGAGTTAGTATAGGACATTTTTGATAGGGGGAGTGTTGACTTTTCTGAGGCATGTAGTGAGACTTTATATGTATCTTTTCTTTTCTTACCTTTTAGATACGTTGATCATGTACATGAGGTCCTTTGATTATTTTACATACATTGTACTTATTTTCTATATATGTGGATGTATGTTTCTTTCACCTCTCTCTTCATGTGTTGTTTCTTTTCTATCTTTATACACATGTTCTTTATACTTGTATGCAATCTATTTATTTCTATTTCACACAAGATGCCTTGATGAGTTTTGTTTAAAGTGTTTCAGAAATACAAGTTGTCAAAGTCTACTTGCCATAAACTCTCTTCTTGCAAAGTTTTTCAAGAGTTTGTGTTAGGATAGATTTTATTGTATTCAAACAAGTGAATATGAGTTGAGTGATTTATGACTTCTCTCATATGCTCATTTGTTTGTTGTGGTTTTGTCACGGATTGCCAAGGGGGGAGATTGTTAGGACATATATGTTTTCACTTGTTTAGAACATATGTCAATCATTTATGTAAATTGGCTAATCCTTTGACAAAACGCACTCTACTTGTAATTGGGTAGTTCTAGGTATTTGTAATACTTCAAGAAACAAGGTTTCAAGGTCAAGTGTTGAAGTCATTAAGTCTGTCCAAGAAAAAGCAAGCTGAAGTGAAATTTCATTAAAACTCGACACCTTCTCGACAGCTACCTCGACACCTGCTATCTGTCGAGATTTAAAAACTTAGATTTCCAATCTGATTTTCTTGGGATCCGTGAATATGTTTTTGGGTCTTCTTTTCTTCTAACCCTAAACATATAAAAGGATTATGTTAAGAGCCGTCAAATGTGACACAAGTTGCAAAATCATTGAGCAATCCCTGTTCAAGTAAATTGTGATCAAAAGACGAAGTTCTTGACCTAGTTCATCTTCCTTCAAGAAGTTACTGTGTATTTGCACCATAGGATTTTGTAACCAAGCATCTTTCTGCTATTCATCATAAAGGATGAACTGAAGAATTTTGCAGCCAACCTTTCTTCCTTAGTTGGTGTTCTGAAGTCGCATACTGGGATCCGCGCATTGGTTAGTCACGTACTTGGGAGCCGTGCATCAAAGGTGGGAACTGTCGCTACAGATCAAGTCCAATTGGGTATTGGGGTAAGGGTTCAACTGTAGGTTGGTAAGGTACTTGGAATTCCTTTACTTGTAACCGCTTGATTTGATAATAGTGGAGTTTCGGGAGTGGTGACCTGAAAATCACCCGGTGGGATTTTTGCCGCGAGGTTTTTCCCATTCGTAAACATATCACCACGTTATTTAATTTCCGCTGCATATTTAGTTTTTGGTGATTTGTTTGTGCTTCCACGCAATTGCATGATAAATTGATTAATTAAAAACTTGGCTAATTAAGTAATTGGTTTTATCACAAAGGGTCATTCAGTTTGTGACCTATCACTAAATGCTTGAAATACACAACAAAGACTTGCAATACTAAAAAAAAAAATTACAATACAGAGACAGAGGAGGAAAAAAAAAACCCTATGATACAGAGATAGAGAAGGAGGAAAAAAAAAAAAAAAAAAAACCTTGTGACACAGATATAGACCACCGACCGTCCATTCCCTCATTAGACTTAGACATTTTTATAGATTATGAAAATTACAAAAGATTGGTTATAGTTTTAGGTCTTCACTTAAATCAACGGAATTGAAAACAGTTATATGTAACTAATCTTAAAGATGTTGTTGGGATCAAATCAGTATAATATTGAACATTGTGCTGATATTTAAGTTTCTATTCTCAGCAATTTAGTTTTGATGTTGTTTGTTCTATAATGAATATGTGTTGTTCATTCTATTATGCGTGTTTGTTACCAGTGTTTTAAAAAGTTCTATTACGTATAACTAATTGCCAATTCAATTGTTAACAAATTCTATGTAATTTTTATCTATTTAGATTAGTACATCAATCTTGGGCATCCACATCCAATTTGAGGGCTTCCCTAGCAGGTATGTAAGTGATTTTGCTGATCACTACTAAGTATATAAAAGATCTTATATTCCACTTATAAGCAGATTAAAGTTCCTTTGAGCTATCAACGATGCTTTCTCTTATTAACCAGTAACTCAATCAGTGTCATATACATTCCTTTAGACCATTTTAAACCTGGCTAATTTAAGGTGCTATTAGTTTCATTAAGGTTTGTAATATGCCATTACTAAAATTTAATTGTATTGTATAAACTACGATGCCTATAATATA
>NW_027069564.1:1086817-1115237 GCF_002906115.3 Quercus suber
TCTTTTTTAATTAATTTTTTTAAAGTTTCTGTGAGACTACTTACTACTGTAGTTTGATGTAATTCATAGATTACTACTATGGGATTTTAATTTCATGATATTTTAATTATTAATTATTGTTAGTTGAAGACACCGATACTTGCTTCTAGCAAAACAAATACACCCATTATCTCTCTTGGACCACCCTGAATTTATTTTGTATATCTTTTCGTAAATTTGGAACATGCTTGAAATAATTAACTCTTGGAAAAAAATAAAATAAAATAAAAAATAAAAAAACATCATTTTCTTTGATGTGCTTGAGTGCATGTGTGATGAAAAAAGACGATTTTTTTTTTTTTTTTTTTGGTCTATTTCAAATTTTGTTGGATGAACAAGAAATTTCAAGATTAGATTTCATAGTTCTCTTTCTTTGCAAGTTTTTTTTTTTTTTAATAAATATTTCTTTTGGTATTATCTAACTATAAAATGTTTAAATTTTCACCTACAATTTGTCTTTTGTAATAAATGAAAGTGTCCTGCACATTGCGCGGGTTATAAGCTAGTGTATATATAGGGCGGAGACTTCATGTGAGATTGTATGAGGTCCTGCCACGTGGCACTTTAATGTTACATTTAACATTTTTTACCTCTTTTCATTAAGTTTTTCTTATTGTTACCCAATAGATCATAGTAACTTATTTTTACTATAATATAAATTTAGCATTTTTTACCCCTTTTTATTAAGTATTTTTTACTGTTACCCAATAAATTATAGTAACTTCTTTTTACTTAAGGGTCGTCAATGGGCCGAGTTGGGCCGGCCCAGCCCATTTTTACTTGGCCCATGGGCACAATGGGCTAGCCATAACAGGCTATCAACTAGTTAACGGGCCGGGTCGGGTTGGGTTGAAAGAGAAAACTCTAGCCCATGACCTTGCCCATGGATGATGCCCATTTTGTCTTTAGTGAGCTGGGCTATCAGGTTGGACCAAATGGGCTACCCATGGGCTTGTGTTAGCATATTATTTTATTATTTTTATAATGAAAAAATCAATTTTTTATAAGGGAATAATCAATCTATTTTTATAAAAGAAAGAATTAAAGAATTTAATACTTAATTACAATTTTTTTTTTACAGTCATCTATATAATTTTTTGTTTTGTTGACAGAAACCTATTTAATTTTTTTTTTAGTAAGGCTTTAAATAGTTTTTTATTTTATCTTTAATAAAAAAAAAATGTCAAATGGTTAATTCAAATTTGCTAGACTACTAAAAAAATATATACTTAGTAAATTAAGTTTAGCATAATTACTTTAAATATCTTAGTGGGTGGGGGAGTTCTCTTAAGAAATTCCTCTATAATATCTCAAGATCAATCCTTCATACACCTCCTATATATTTTTGTTATGAATTATGAGTTATTGGGCTGGGCAACGGGTTGGGCTAATCGGCTGGGCTACTGGGCACCAAGTACCCATGGGCATAAAAACTAGCCCACGACCTGACACACTCGGCTTGTGGGCTATCCATGGGTCTCAATAACAATGGGCTAGGCCGCCCATTAGCCTAGTGGGCTGTCGAGAGTCTGGGTCGGGCTGTGAGCCATGGGCTATTTGATGACTCTTATTTTAACTATTATATCAAATATGAGTTGTTCTTGACAATTAGACCAAAAGTTATTCACTACAAAATGGACTATCTTTTAAAAGTAGACCAAATCATATGAAAAACTGAAGCCTAGTTATTACCTTACATATTATGACCAAAGTTTGACTCTTCCCACATGTAAATCAAAGCAAAAATTCTTACCCTCTTACAAACTCTCTTCTACCTCCCCCACGTATAGATGATGCTTCTAGAAAATTTCATTCTCATGAAATCATGTCTTCATTTTTTCCCAAATTCAATTCAATATGCTTTTGTCTAGTAATAATGTTTTATGCAATTTACGCAGACAATTCTCTTTCATCAACCAGTGCAAAATAAATATATAAATCTTGAGATTCTTGAGGTTGTTGAAGTAATCAACAAGTGCATATTTCTAAAATTTATAATAACAAAAAGTCTAATAAATAGCATATACTATCTCAGAAAATGCCATTAACTTAATATTTTCTTTAAAAAATTCAATGATAGGAATGGTAAAAAACATGATCCTATACCAGAATTACCAAAATACATGCAAAACAATTTGCATGGGAGGATTTATCTTTAAATAACATGAAGATAACAGTAAAGATAAAATGAATGAGATCCTATGAAGCAAGTTTGTTAATCATTTCAAATTATTCTCCTCATTTATGTAAAAAAATAATAATAATAACACATCATATTATTTACATTAAAAAAATAATACATACTTTGTGAAAGTTCATTGCAAGATGTGAACTGCTAGGGTATTGCAACAATAAGTAACATTGATACAACAATGGGTGGGTATTACATTTTGTGTGTACTTTGTGAAAGGAATGTCAAATCACAAGCAGGATCATTTTGATGTGCAAAATGTGAAACAAAAACAAAATCTTTCTATCCCAAAGTTAGAGGCACTCACATTAACTACATACTCTCTAAATATTTATAATATATTTATCTCACCATAACTACTATATATATACACACACACACAATTGCAAAGTATTTAGATACAGGATTCAAATTGAAGTTTTTGATGCAACTAACAAAACAAATTTTGTGATATTTGATCGAGATGCCGAGAAAATCTTTATAAATCTACAAGAGATCTTACTGAAAAATAAACTGAGGTACAACTTATTTAAATTATTGTAAAACTAATGATATTGGAGAAGGACTCCCATGTGATTTTAAAAAAAAAAATTAGGAAAAAAATGGATTTTCTTATTTCATTTGAATGAATTCAATCTAAAGAATGGTTTTGAAAATTACATAGTTGCTAAGATTTTTGATGCACTTTCAAATGACAAAAAGGTATAGAAGAAAAAATATATATATATATATATACACATAATCCAATATGCTATATTAATTCTTTTTGCTGCACTATTCCAAAATTAACAAAACTAAAAAATGAAAACATTTACAAAAAAATGTCACATCATTGAAATTTAATATAAATGCAAATACCTATGAAAATCTTAGCGACAAAGTCCAAACTTTGTAAAATCCAATCAAGAATCTCCCGGTACCAATTCTTCAGTGATTAACACAAATGATGCAACAAAAGAAAAAAGTGATAAAAGCTAAAAAATTGAACAAATATGGATAGACTAAACTTCAAATGTTGAAGATGGAGAAACTGATGATGATAACAAGTGTCACCATACCGCAATAACAAAGCATTGAAGAAAAATAAAGATTTCATAATGAAGTTTTATTACATCACATAATAAAAATCAATAATATAAAATGAATTAATATGCTTTTATCAACTTTTATTATACAATATTAATCCACAGTTGTTTTAATTATTACTCATTGCTTGAACAAAATAATTATAATAGATATATATCTGTGTAATTTATAATTGTTACTTTTTATGATGAACTCATTACTAATAAAGTTTTATAATAAATATGCTATAATATATGTATAATATTTTCCAAAAACAAATTTACATAAAACATTACAACATTATCCGTGCATCGCATGTGCAACTTACTAGTTATTGTTTAATGGTGAGGGTTTGTGTGTGTGCACGCACGCGCACGTAACCAAATAAGAGACTTAATTACATTGTTACAAAGTCTCCTTATAAAAATAAGATGGGGATGGGATAATGAGTTCAATACTTACAAGTTGCCGGTGTGGCTTATCTTTAAGCATTAACTTTAGTTTTGAAGGACTTCTTTAGAGTATATGATTTGTCAATTTGGCTAAGAATAAATTGAAAATTTCACTCTTAAATTAGGGAAACTTTAATTTTACCCTCTAAAGTTTTAAAATTTTGTATTCACACCTTTAACATTGCATAGTGTTTGGAAAAAGACCCCTTTACCCCTATCTGTCAATGGGGTGACCGTTAAATTCCACATTAGCTTAAAATGTTTTAGTTTTAAATAAAATCAATTTAATCTTGAAATTATGGTTTTTGGAGTCAATATCTAATTTAACTTCAATTAAATTTTCGATAGTATTTCCAGCAATCTTCATCATATGATTTTCGACATTCTTTTTAATCAATTTAATCTTCTTCACTTTTGACCAAGCATACCTTGCCCCAAACATGGGTTACCTATTATAAACTTCAAGTCAAAAACTATCAATTCCGTAACCTTTCCCACTTATATCAATTTTCAAAACATCGTTCAATTTCCAATAGGAAAGAACCAAGTTATTCAATTATTTACCAATAATCACAAAAACATCTTGCATAGTAACTTGACTGGCGCTAATCCAATTAATTCCTTTTTTTTTTTTTTTTTTTATATATATATATATATATCAAAATATTTTGGTACACCTTGTATAAAAATCCTTTGTGTGTGCGCGTGTTTTTTATTTATTTATTTATTAATAATTCAGAAGCCCATATTGATTGGAGTCAATCTATGCAAAAGGATCCATGCAATAGAAAATTAGTTGCTTTGATTGGAAATGATGGCAATATGAATAATACAAAAATATTTTATAGAGAATATTTATCTGACAGTAATAGAATCTTGACTTGAAGTTAATAAGAGCTAACCCATACTTGGGGCTAGGTGAGTTTGGTGCTCATGCTTTGATTGGGAAATGATGGCACTACGAATAATCCAAAAATCTTTTGGAAAGAAAATATTTATTTGACAATAATAGAATCTTGACTTGAAGTTAATAAGAGCTAACCCATACTTCTGGCTAGGTGAGTTTGGTCCTCATTCAATTATCCTCTAATGTAAAAATAAAAATAAAAATACATAAAAACTTGACAATGACAGATAAACCCATGCTAAAAAAATCTTGACAATGAACAAGTCTAATTAGGATTTGGGTTCGAAACCTTTGGCCATGCTTTGGGGCCACCTTCAAAAGATTCTTCCCTGTAATAACTCAATGTGTGTAGAATAGTAGGACCGCACATGCTTAAGGAAATAGTCAAATACTTGAAGAGATCTGAATATCCTCGTAATAATAAAAAGTATAATTAGGCTTAATCTCAAATAACTATAAAAATGCCAAAATGGAGGCAAACATGAATCCAACCCATGCATAGAGGAATAGAAGTTCAAGAATTCAACGTGGAGGAAGAGAAGTAAAAAAGCTCTTTGAGTGGAAATTGTTTTTGTTCTCGGTTACATGCAGTCACTTACCCATCCCATGTGAGTTCGTCCCTGACGTGAAATTTACATTCCTTTTCCATCCAATATTAGTATTTGGTTGTGTCGCAACTATAAGATTAAAGCACCGTGTGGACCTATGGAAAGTAACAAGTCATGACTTGGAAATTCCAGATTCTTTGAAAGTCCGTAGATACTTCAATAGGATGAATACAAAATTACAAATTCTTTATTCCGTTTTTTATGTTCCATCAATCACATCTTACTATGTATTTATTTAACTTTTCTTATAAAATAATCAAAGTTTAAAATGAAAAAAAAAAAAAAATGATGATAAGTTGTGATTAGTAAAACATAAAGTGAAATACAAAATATGATACAGAGGATTTGTATTTTGATAGAATTCATGTTGGTATTCTTTGAAGTCAAATAAAAGTGAACATACCCACAATTCACTCTCTATAGCAGCGTCTCACTTATGGCTTGTTTGGAAGTTTAGAGAGGGAGGAGAGTAGAGGGGAGTAGAGGGAAGGGGAGTAGTGGGGAGGAGAGTAGAGGAGAATGATTCACCTCTACCTTATTTGGATATTTTTAAAATTAGTAAGAGGGAAGGGAGTAATTAGCCCTTCCCCTTGTATAATTTTGTTAATATAATAAGGGTAAATTAGGTAATTTACTTGGTCAATAGTTTATGTACTCTATTCTCCTTCCAAATCTCTCCAATTTAGGGAAATTAAAATTAGGGAGCTAGAGGGAGTCCAAACCCCTCCAAACTCCTCCAAACCCCTCCCCCTCATTCTTTAAAAAACTTCGAAACAAGGTAATTGCATTACTCTCCCTCCCTTTACTCTACTCCCCCTTCTTTTTTAAACATCCAAACATGCCATTAGTGTTGAGCCATGGATATAAAAATTATCGACCGTTTGCCATTACACTCATCAATCATACACTTCAACATGGCATCCAAAGTTTACATTTCAGTTCTGGTAGTAGCATGGGTCCTTTGTGTCTTCATGCATTCCACAGATATGTTTATTGCAGCTGTCTCTGTGGCAGCATCTGAATCATCACCACAACAACTTGAGGCGAAGGCCCTGCGGGAGAGTGTGTGGTGGTGGTCACTCCAACTATACCTCAGATTATTGCAAGTGGAAAGAAATAGAATGCAATGATGGTGGAAGCGTCATAAAGATTGACATGGGTGGGGTCTATTTGGGAGATAATATTATTAAGAAATTCAACTTCTCTTCCTTCCCAAATTTAGTCACTCTTAGTCTTCGGAATACTAGGCTTCGAGGGAGCATTGCTCAACATATAGGTGCTCTTTCAAAACTCACAAACCTATATCTTTCCATTAATAATCTTACAGGTCCTTACCCTCTTTTTCTCACAAACCTCACTCAAATAGAAAATTTGAACATTTCGTAAAATCTAATTAGTGGATCCCTCCCAGACGAATTGGGAATTTAAGAAATCTTCAATTATTAGATCTGAGTTATAACAAACTCACAGGATCAAATCCTTCAGCTCTGGGCCATTTAACCAATCTCTGGGGTTTGGTTTTGTCTTCTAATAATATCAGTGGTTCTATACTGCCAGAATTAGTAGTTAGGTTGTGTTTGGATGGCAACATTTGGATTTGGATTGGGATTTGAAATCCATTAATTTAAAATGCCTTGATTTGAAATCCGTTGATTTTAAAATTCCTTGTTTGGGTCTTTTTAAACAAAGAATGATTTGAAATTCATCATTTCAAATTCCATTGTTTGGATACCTAAATTTAAATTTGGATATAGATTTGGATTTAAGATCAATAAAATATATTTTTTAATTATTATTTTTCTTAATCCTTCTACATTTTAATTTTAGTAACATTTTTAATAAATAAATGAGGTAATATTAATAATTCAATTGACAAGATAATAACTAAATATCTTTAGTCATAAACAACTAAAAATATATCTTGCCAATTATTGACAACTAAAATTTTTACATCAACTAGAGAGAAAACCCAAATGCATGGATTTTTTCATAAAATTTAAAATCTCAAACTAAAGTTCATAACAAATAAACAGTTATATATCAAGAGAGACAGATTAAATATCCAAAATATGTGTATTTTCTTCCCATTTCTATTATGTTTTTCAAATAATACAAAATTCAAAATAAGAAAATTACAATACATAAATATAAATATAAAGTCTCAAATCTCATTGCCTCTTCCTTGTATACTTCCATCTCCTCTCTTTTACGTTTTTGTTGAATGGTTATATCTCTTCCATCGTTGGTCATTTTTGTCTCTGTTTATTTTTCAAAATACAAACAATAAGAATCTATAACTAATAAAAAGCTACCTAACGCCACAAAACTGATCTAGGCTACAAGATTGAAGCTAACTATGAAAGCTAGACTAAAATCCGACCAAGCAAAGATACATCACCAAATGCAGCAAAGAAAGTGAACGACATTAACTCAAGACAAACATAGAGTAGGCACACATTGTCAAAAAAAGACACGCAGTGAAGCCAAATTGTTTAACTACAAAAGGGGAGCTCAAACACGACCTCCATTCCTCACAGATATTTTTTTTTTTTTGTCAATTCACACCACAGTCCACACTAGCCTGCCTAAAGTACCACCATCTTCATCATCCATCACCTTGATACAGCAATAAACTTAATGTCGTCCATTGGCATACAATGAAAGAAATTCATACCCAAACACTCTTAGGACACCCTCTGAGCAAACGCCTCAAGTCTTCCATTAAACTATTAGTGAAAGGTATGAAAGAAAGAAAACTAAATCATATGTGAATAAACCTTTACCACTGGACCACTTACCCACTGATAAACCAATACCTAAAGAGTCTAAATAGAGGACAATAGAGTACAGCGGACCCTTGGCGCTTCCTCATGCAAGTTTAGCCATAACTTATGCTATGTTTGTTTGTTGGGGGAAGGAGGGGGAGTAGAGTAAAGGGAGGGAGAGTAATTTAAATACATTGTTTAGATGTTTTTTAAGGAATGAGGAAGAGGGATTTGGAGGGGTTTGAACTACTTCCAACCCCTCATTTTTAATTCTCCCAAATTGGAGAGATTTTGAGGGAGAGTGGAGCATAAAAATGTTTGACCAAATAAAATATCAAATTTACCCTTACCAGATTAACAAAATTACAAATGAAAAGACTAATTATTCCTCTCTCCCTTACTTAATTTTAAAAACATCCAAATAAAGTGGAGGATAACCATTGAATTTGTCAGTTTTGTTACTTGACCAAATCAATGGTTCCATTCCCCTAGAAATAGGCAACATGAAGCATTTGAGATATCTAAACCTGAGCAATAACAAAATTGTTGGTCAAATTCCTTTCACAATAGGTCAAATACCTAAATTGCACTCTTTGAGGCTTAGTTGGAATCAAATAATTGGTTCCATCCCTATAGAAATAACAAAATGCTCTTGGTTGAGGTCCTTGTCTATAAGCCATAACAACTTAACTGGAAGTGTTCCCTCTGGAACAGGAGATCTTTCTCTCCTACGTTATGTTGACCTCAGCTACAATCACCTTATAGGCAACATTCCTGATTCTCTCATTAACATAAATAATTTGAACTTTGTCCTATAATTCTTTAGAGGGTCAAATCCCATATAATTTCCAAAATTATGGATTCGACGCATTTAGGGGAAACAATGATTTATGAGGTCGCATCAAAGGATTTGCTCCTTGCCCTCCACCTTCTCAAACCATGCGCAATGGACAAAATTTGGGTTCCCCTCACTGTTTTCTTTGCACTTTTACTTGTTGGGTATTTTTTTTCTACTCTTGACCTTGCGTTGGGAAAACACAATCTGAGTCAAGTGGAATAAAAAACAGGGACATATTCTCAATATGGAATTATGATGGAAAAGTTGCATATGAAGACATCACTGAAGTCACAAAGGACTTTGACATTAGATATTGTACTGGAACAGGAGGTTACAGTAGTGTTTACAAAGCACATTTGCCTGGCAGCAACATTGTTACGTTGAAAAAGCTTCATTGCTTTGAGACTGAGGACCCAACTTTTGAAAAGAGTTTCAAGAACAAGATCAAAATCTTAACCGAAATCCGACATCGGAACATTGTTAAACTTCATGGTTATTGCTTGCATAAACGATGCATGTTTTTTGTTTATAAGTACATGGAAAGAGGAAGCCTATTTTATGTCCTAAGCGACGATGTTGAGGCAATGGAACTAGATTGGACAAAAAAAAGTGAACATCATCAAAGGCATAGCCCATGCCATATCTTACATGCATCATGAATGCACCCCAATAATTGTCCATTGAGATATAAGCAACAACAATATTCTGTTGAACTTTGTGCTTGAGGCTTTTGTCTCTGACTTTGGCACAGCTAGACTTCTTGATCCTAATTCTTCAAACCAAACACTAATTGTTGGGACCTATGGCTATATCACCCCAGGTAAATTGTTGTTTTATTACTAATAATCATGCTAGTTTACATTATTCTTTGTTATATGAATTGGATTAATCATGACGGGTAACAAGCAATCATTTTCACAATGAAATGTTTTCTCCAATAACTAATTTTAATCAACCTCTTCTTGTAGAAAATATAAAAAAGAAAACTAAACAAAACAAAAATTAAAAATATAGAAGAAATATATTATATTTTTAAATAGCTTTCATTTATTTTCCAATGTAGATCTGGCGTATATTATGGTAGTGACAGAAAAATGTGATGTTTATAGCTTTGGAATGGTAACACTAGAAATATTAATGGGAAGACACCCAGGAGAACTCTTGACTTCATTATCAACGCTATCTTCTCAAAATTTGATGTTAAATGAAATATTAGGTCAACATTTGCCACCTCCGAATCGTTCAATTGCACAAGATATTTTCTCTGCTGCTTTTATAGCCTTTGCATGCTTACACACCAAACCAAAGTCTCGGCCTACAATGAAATGGGTGTCCCAAGAATGTCTTTCAAGTAAGAAACCATTAGCCATCCCGTTGCATGCAATTTCGCTATGGCAGTTAAGGAATCAAGAAACTTATATGATGGGAGAGAGTGAAACATCATGTAGTGCTTGTTGTTAGGTTGTGTATCATATGGTTTGATGAAATATGAGAAAAGAAATTGTTGTGTATGAATGATTTTCTTTTTTCTTTTTCTTTTTTGTAATAAAAGAAAATGCTATAAGAATCAAGTAATTCTGTAAGGTTTATCTATTTTCTTTGTGATTTGTGGCCTGTATTTTGCATCATGAAATATAGGTCTCTTATCAAAGAAGGTACTATTAGGGCTGACCATGGCCCCTCCTAGTCTCTAAAAGTTTTAATATTGCTTTTATTTATTTATATATATATATATATATTTAAGGAAATATTAAAAACATAATATTCTTCTTTCATATTAAAATCAGATGGGACCCATGCATTCTTTGGCATGATTTAGTCGTGCTATATTAGTTTTACTGTTAAGAACAATATAAATAACATAGTTTCATGATGAACTCTAAGGTTGGGCTCCCAATTTATTTGTTTAAGGTGGGTGGAAAGTTTCCTACAACAATAAGACCTCTTGAGTTCAACCTAATAGCCCAAGTGATGGAGTTTAAGGCCCAACTAGAACATTATCTCCCTCTGTGTATTTCCCCTGAAGTCTCAGGCTACGTAATGAGCTCCCTCCCCCTTAGCTATATCTCTCTTATTTCTCTCTCTCTCTCTCTCTCTCTCTCTCTCTCTCTCTCTCTCTCTCAATTTTTTCCAACCTCCTTTCTCACTCCTTCGGCCCCCATTTATAGACTCCCCTTAGTGGGGTTGTCATGATGATGGGAGAGGCTTTCGATATTGGTGGGGCCCTTTTGGGATATATTCCTGACCAAATGGGGCCCACTTCTTGCGACAGATGTGACTATCCTAAAACTTGCACCCATTGCCTAACGGTGCTCGGCAGACGATTTCCCCCAAGGCATTATCGTTACCAATCAATTCGGTCCCTAGCGCCATTGATTTCCGGATTGATATGGCCCACAATCTGCTATTGGGCCTTAGTTCTCAGGCATACAGAGGCTAATGGGCTGGGCTCATACCTAATGCTTGTACAGTTCTCATTGTCAAGGCTAACCCATGTTAAAGCCATTTGGCCGGCTAGGTTCATTATAAGTTTAATCCTTCCTTAGTTCTCTTTATGAGTTGTCTTTTTTGGAATGTCTCAAAAAATTCATGTATAGATATTCTTTCTCAATTGTAATTCTTTAGGCTATTTTGTGTCTTCTTATAAGCTATTTTTAATAAAATTATTTTTACCTATTAAAAAAAGAAAATTAGTATATTTGACTGTTTGAGTTTCCTTTTGGAGTTTAAAATAAACAAGAAATGTTTCAAACAACAGATGTATCTAGGAACTAGAAAATTGAATGACATTTCTTTGATGCAGTAGTCAGTTAAAATATTGACTAAAGTACATTTTGATTTTCGAGTGCCACAATGTTTCATATGACTTGTTTCCGCATGTATGAATGCTTTAAGCATACTTTTGAGGCATAAAAATGTCGACCACTGAAAAATACTTATTTATTAAAACAGAACCATGATAAGGTGACCCTTAAATACCACATTAGCTGAAAATGATGTGATTTTAAGTAAATCAATTGAATCTTGGAATTGAGGTTTACAGAGTCACCATATTTAACTTCAATTAAATTTTCCAAAGTATTTCCACCAATCTTCATCATATGATTTTTTCCATTCTTCTCAATCAATTCAATCTTCCTCACTTTTGATCAAATACACCTTGCCCCAAACGTAGGTTTGCTATTATAAACTTCAAAGTCAAAAATTAACAATTCCATATTCTTTCCAACCTGTATAGTAATTAGAGTATTAGACTAACAGAAATCCAATTAATTCCATATATGCTTTTTTACGTACGCTTGTGCTTGATAGTTGATATAGATGGCTTTAAAAATTGTAAAAACACAACAAATATACAGCTCTCCGTATTGACTGGAGTCAATCTATGCAAAGGGACCCATGCAATAGAAAATTAGCTTGCTTTGATCTGGGAAATGATGGAACTAAGATTTAATAATCCAAAAATATTTTAGAGATAAAATACAGGCGGAATATTTATTTGACAGCAACTGAAGTTTTTACTACATGAGAGAACCAATTAATCTCCTCGGTCACCATCAGTTTCTTAATTTTCAACCATCTTCTAAAACGTATGAAAATAAAAATAAATCCTGACAATGACCTATCAAGCATCGATCAACCCATGCTAAAAAATCTTAACAATGACAAATTATAACTAGGATTAATCTCTAAATATGTATAACAATGATAAAATTGAGGCTAACATGAATACGAGACATGCATATTTTAAATCGAACTATTCTCTCGTAGACTGGTAATTCTAGATTCAGGACAAAATTATGCTGACGAGATAGAGGAGGAATAAAAGTTCAGGAATTCCGAGGAAGAGAAGTAAAAAAGCAAAATATAGAATAACGTGTAGACCTCTGGTTTTCCTGTAATAACGTTGTGAGACCTACACCATGTGTTATCTCAATCACATTCAAAAAATAAACTTTTCCTCAAAACTTGATATATTGCCCAAACAACATTTTAAAGTTTTCTCCTCTTGAAAAATTATTTTCAAAAATATGTCAAACACAGATCATGTCAAAAATTGTGTTTTGAAAACTAGTTTCAAAATACATTTTGAGTTTAGAAAACAAAAAACAAAAAACAAAAATCAGATGACCGAACAGGCTCAACTTCATTTCCTTCCCAAAACCTAGTTCGACTTAGCTCTTAGTGGAAAATTGGAAATCCAAGGGAGCATTGACCCCTGCTCATTTTGTGTTCTTTCAAAACTCATGCATTCCGATGTCCTCATATAATAAAATAGGTGATCGAGCTACCTACTTGGAACTTGGAAGGCAAATCTCACCGAATTAACATATGGAGCTTGATCTTTCCGCTAACAATTGTAAGGGTTCCATCCCTATGGAATTATTGGGATGGTTGGACATATCCCAATTCATATAGAGGATTGCAATTTGCAACAATCTAAAGCATTTGTTATTGAACAACGACAGTTTGAATGAAGCATTCCAGCCCAGCAAGGAGCCTTTCACAACGTTTGTATTGACATTAGTAATAACTTCATCAATGGAAGCTATATTGACATCAGTCGTACCTTTAAAAATATAAAAAATAATTGTAATGATATTAAAATATATAATATAATAATTCTTGATTATATTAAAAAATATATTGGATTATTTTCTAAATGCATAAATCACTAACAAAAGTTTATTGGCAATACTTATTATAATTTTTTGCCCCCTTGAAAGAATATTTCAAAATTAAAATTAGTAGAATCCTACTTTAGATTGATTGAACTAGACATTTTTTTTTATATATAGAATCCTACATATAAAAAGAGGTTTAGTATTTTGGCATCTTAAGAAGCGAGAAGTAAGACACAAATTACCAATTAAAAAATACAAACCATTTAAATTTATTGTTTTATGTCACAAACTATATTAATTAAGGTTATTAGGGAAAAATGTGATATTTATAGTTTTAGACTGGTGTCACTAGAGAAACATTAATTGAGAGGTATGCAAGAGAGGTGACAACTTCTCTAAAACCCATGTTATAACAAGTGTTACGGTGTTAGGCCAACGCCTTCCACCTCCTGATCAAGTGTTTGTACCTAATATTGTTCTCATCATCGCCACAATTGCATTGCTCACGCACCAAACCAAAGTCTATGCCAACAATGAAATTGCGTGGTTCACGAGTTTTTTTCAGTGGTATTTGCTTTTGTTCTTGACTTACAATGCCAAGATAGTTTCCAATCCACCATCAAATCAAATAGTTTGTATGTCCCAACTCCCAAACAAAATCAGACAAATCAGTCATCCGATTTGATTTCGTCCCTGTCGAGGACATTGCATTCCCTTCGCATGCAATATAGTATTTGGTTTGTCTTGTAACGATAAGACTATAGCACCGTGTTGACCTCTTTTTGTCCCTAAAATTGCGCTTGATAGGCCAAAAACGAATTGACCTCTTGTAATAAATTAACCAATTAATTTAGTTAAGTGAATTAATTAAGTTAATTAACATGCAAACGCGTGATAGTACAAACAAATCACAAATTAATCTAACTGCAGCGGAAAATAAATTTGACACGGTGATTTGTTTACGAATAGGGAAAACTTATACGGCAAAAACCCCACCAGGTGATTTTCAGGTCACCACTCCCGAAATTCCACTATTATCACAACAAGTGGTTACAAATAAAGAAATCCAAGTACCTTATACTAACCTACAGTTGAACCCTTACCCCAATACCCAATTGGATTTATTCTGTAGTGACAATTTCCCATTTTGATGCACAACTCCCAAGTACATGACTAACCAATTGTGCAAATCCCAATACGCGACTTCAATCACCAACTAGAGAAGATTGTTGGCTGCAAAGTTCTTCAGTTCATCCACGATGAAGATCAAGAAGATGCTTGGTCACAAAACCCTACGGTGCACATACACAGCAACTTCTTCAAGAATGATGAATAAGGGCGAAATTTTGTCTCCGGTCACAATTTGCTTGAGCAAACTATTCTCAAAACTTGTGCAACTTGTGTACTCTTTGACGGCCCTTAAAACAATCATTTTATATGTCTACAGTTAGGAGAAAAGAAAGCCCAAACACATAAACACAGATCCCAAAAAAATCAAATCTGAATTCTAAAATTCTTAAACCTCGACAGATAGAAAGTGTCGAGAAGCTGTCGAGCAGGTGTCGAGCACACGGAGCTGAACAGCTTCTTAAACTTCGACACATGCTAGCTGTCGAGCTTTAATGAACTTGCACTTCTCAACTTGTTTCTTGGATAGACTTCATGACTTCAACACTTGATCTTGAAACACAGTTTTTTAAAGTATTAAGAACACCTAGATCTACCCAATTACAAGTAAAGTTTTATCAAAGGATTAGCCAATTATATCAAAGAATGACATATGTTCTTAACAAATGAAACACATATGTCCTAACAATCTCCCCCTTTGGCAATCCGTGACAAAACCACAACAAACAAATAAACATATAAGAGAAGTCATAAATCACTCAACTCATATTCACTTGTTGAATACAATAAAATATATCCTAACGCAAACTCTCTAAAAACTTTGCAAGAAGAGAGTTCATGGCAAGTAGACTTTAAAACTTGTATTTCTGAAACACTTTAAACAAAACTCGTCAAAGCATCTTAGTGTGAAACAGAAATAATAGATTACATACAAGTAATAAGAAGCATGTGTATGAAAAGTGAAAAGAAACAACAAATGTAAGGGGTAGGTGAAAAAAAAAAAAAAAACATACATCCACATATAGAAAAGAATAAGTACAATGTATGTCAAAAATGGTCACAAGGCCCAATCTACAAGAACAATGTATCTATAAAAGAAAGAAAAGAAAAGATACATAATATCCTCACTACATCCCTCAACAACACTCCCCCTAACAAAATGTCCTATACTAACTCTCCCCCTAAGAATGACTACTCTCATATCCCAAAACTACTTCCCCTTTTTGTCACGAGTGACAAATGGTAGAGTGTCAAGTAGACATCTTATCGATAGAGCTAGCATCTATATCATCATTATCAGAAGCATCATCGTCATCGCCATCATCATCACCATCCTCAGCTACAGAATCAAAAGCTACTGGAGGAGGTGGAGGAGAAGTCTCAGAAGCAAAACCACCCATGGTTGCCTGTAGCCTAGTAATACGGCTAACACAAACATTCACCTGATACAACTCAGTCAAGAGTGTATTAAGGCGAGCATCCATGCGCTGAAGCTATGCCATGATGTCTCCTAGAGTCACATCACCCATGGAAGAGAAAGGGGTGGATGTGGATGGAGCAAATCAAGATGAAGGAGCCGAACAGGAGGGAGGAGCTGCTAACTCCTGTCGTGACCTAAACTGCACCTTACTACGTTTTACGGTAGTGGCATCTATGACACACATAAAAGAGAAATGGTCGGACACCGGAAAAGGGACGGAAAACATGGCGTAAAATCGTCGTGATAGCAGAAAGAAAGATGAGCTTATCACGGAATGCCGAATCCAAATGAACATCTATGATAGAAAGAATGAAATGAGAAAGAAATTCTATAGTAAGATGCTCAAGAAGTGATAACAAAAACCGAGCACGAGGTGCAGTAATGGAGTTATAACGAGAGAGTGGATGCAAAACAAAGGTCATCACCATGTTCAAGAATCTAGGACCTTTAGCAAAAGGCCTACATGGTGTAAACTGACGCTCACCCCAATCAAAAGGGAGCTCACAGAAAGCAGACATGAGTTCATTCTTGAGCAAGTCCTCAGACACTCACAACTAGGATAGTCAGGAAATTCTATCCTAGGAATCCGAAGCACATCCGCAACAAGCTGCGGTGTGACAATAATGCGCATACCTCGAACATGAGTGAAGAAAAGAGGTACCGAACGATCAATCTCGTGCATGTTGGAGTAAAACTCCTGGATAAGCACGAGAGGATAGGTAATCGAGACGTCACACAGTGACTCCCATCCTCGACTGTGAATGACATCGGGAAGGTCGGTGTCAGCGAATTCCGCCAGAATGACTTGGCATTCCGAATGAATGCCTCGTCTAGAAAAGTTCTCCGAGAAAGCCTTTCGAGCATCCTCATCACGGAACCAAATATTAGAAGGAGTAGGATCAGAAGACGATGCCCCAAAACGAAGAGGGTTCCGACACGGAGCAAATTTATGCTTAGGTGCCATAGACACAACTAACGTAAACACACTACAAGAAATCTGGGTTTAGGCGACATTTGTAAAACGTCACTAAAAACCCAAAAAACGTCGCTATAGACACAAATGGTCTACAGTGATTTTTTTTTTCGACGCTCAAAACCATCGCTATAGGTCTATTGTGACGTTTCTAAAAATGTCACTGTATCTGACTCGTTAGTGGCATTCAAAAACTTTTAGTGACGTTTTATAAAACATCACTAAATAATACAACATTTTGTGTATAACGTAGGAAAATACATTTAGCGACGTTTATAAAATGCTGCAAATAATCACACCAATAGCGACGTTTCAAAAACGTCGCAAAAGCATTGTCCTTTCACTTTTTAATGACGTTTTTAAAACATCACAAAACCTGATCATTATTTTTCTTTTGAAATATTAAAAATGCTATGTAAACCTACTTAAAATTCAACAATAACTAACATAAGCCTACAATAAGCTTGTAATAGATCAAATATACCTATCATTAATATTCCACAATATCAAATGGCCACACTAACACATTAACCATAGATTCAATACATGTATCATCTTGAATTGAACAAAACACTTGTCTACCTACCCAAAAAAAAAACCACCTAAGCTATGACAATATTAAACAAAGTAGAATACTTCCAAAATAAATGTGGTTGTAACAAAACACTTGTCTACCTATACCCAAAAAAAAAAAAAAAAACCTCAGCGAATTCCGCCAGAATGACTTGGCATTCCGAATGAATGCCTCGTCTAGAAAAGTTCTCCGAGAAAGCCTTTCGAGCATCCTCATCACGGAACCAAATATTAGAAGGAGTAGGATCAGAAGACGATGCCCCAAAACGAAGAGGGTTCCGACACGGAGCAAATTTATGCTTAGGTGCCATAGACACAACTAACGTAAACACACTACAAGAAATCTGGGTTTAGGCGACATTTGTAAAACGTCACTAAAAACCCAAAAAACGTCGCTATAGACACAAATGGTCTACAGTGATTTTTTTTTTCGACGCTCAAAACCATCGCTATAGGTCTATTGTGACGTTTCTAAAAATGTCACTGTATCTGACTCGTTAGTGGCATTCAAAAACTTTTAGTGACGTTTTATAAAACATCACTAAATAATACAACATTTTGTGTATAACGTAGGAAAATACATTTAGCGACGTTTATAAAATGCTGCAAATAATCACACCAATAGCGACGTTTCAAAAACGTCGCAAAAGCATTGTCCTTTCACTTTTTAATGACGTTTTTAAAACATCACAAAACCTGATCATTATTTTTCTTTTGAAATATTAAAAATGCTATGTAAACCTACTTAAAATTCAACAATAACTAACATAAGCCTACAATAAGCTTGTAATAGATCAAATATACCTATCATTAATATTCCACAATATCAAATGGCCACACTAACACATTAACCATAGATTCAATACATGTATCATCTTGAATTGAACAAAACACTTGTCTACCTACCCAAAAAAAAAACCACCTAAGCTATGACAATATTAAACAAAGTAGAATACTTCCAAAATAAATGTGGTTGTAACAAAACACTTGTCTACCTATACCCAAAAAAAAAAAAAAAAACCACTCAAATTATGACAATATTAAAACAAAGTACAATAGAAAAATTCAAAATCTACACTATAGAAAAATTGTAGAAAAAAAAATACAAAATTTACAAACTTGTACATAAACTTACAATGATTTAACCTTTGATGCTCAGGTCTTTTTCCTCAAAAATCCAAATTTAAATAAGAGTTTTTTGTACCAAAATCCAACCAAAACAAGCAAACAACAAAAATTAGCACAAAAGTTCCATATCCCACTAAAGAAAAACTAAATCAAAGCAAACCCATTAGCTAAAACACAAAAACTCCATGACCCATTAAAGAAAAACCAAATTAAAGCAAACTCATAAGCTAAAACACAAAAACTCCACAACCCATTGAAAAAAAAAAACCAAATCAAAGCAAACCCATAAGCTAAAACACAAAGACTTACACTTTAAAGAAACTTGAACACCAAAAATAGGGGAAAAAGGTATGGTGCTGGCAGTGGATGGTGGCTAGAGAAGGAAGAGCTTATAGGTCGGTGGGTTGGCAGTGGCAAGGGCAGCGGCAATGGTTGTCGGTGGCTAAGTGTGAAGAAGTGATAAGGGTGGAGAGAATATAGAAGTAGGAAGGGAAGTTTGTCTGAGAAAAAAAAAGAATGATAAGAAAGAAAACAGAATGAAAAAACGTGTAGGGAAGGGAGACAAAAAAAAAAAGGTGGGAACATTCCCACATAGTGAAATTTTGAGTGGGAAAAGGACAAAAATGAGACCAAAAAAAAAAAAAAAAACAAAAAGGGACAAAACAGTGGTAACTTTCCCACTCAGGAAATTTTGAGTGGGAAAAGGACAAAAAGGAGACCAAAAAAGAAGAAAAATCAAAAAGGGACAAAAAAGTGGGAACTTTCCCACTCAGTGAAATTTTGAGTGGGAAAAGGATAAAAATTTTGGGGAAAAATATACAACGTTTTGAAAACGTCGCTATATGTTTCCAAAAAAATTCACTATTGTTAGGACATATATGTTTTCACTTGTTTAGAACATATGTCAATCATTTATGTAAATTGGCTAATCCTTTGACAAAAGCACTCTACTTGTAATTGGGTAGTTCTAGGTGTTTTTAATAATTCAAGAAACAAGGTTTCAAGGTCAAGTGTTGAAGTCATCAAGTCTGTCCAAGAAAAAGCAAGCTGAAGTGCAATTTCATTAAAGCTCGACACCTTCTCACAGCTACCTCGACACCTTTATCCGTCGAGATTTAAAAACTCAGATTTCCAATCTGATTTTCTTGGGATCCGTGAATATGTTTTTGGGCCTTCTTTTCTTCTAACCCTAAACATATAAAAGGATTATTTTAAGAGCCGTCAAGTGTGACACAAGTTGCAAAATCATTGAGCAATCCCTGTTCAAGCAAATTGTGATCAAAAGACGAAGTTCTTGACCTAGTTCATCTTCCTTCAAGAAGTTGCTGTGTATTTGCACCGTAGGGTTTTGTAACCAAGCATCTTCCTGCTATTCATCATAAAGGATGAACTGAAGAACTTTGCAGCCAACCTTTCTTCCTTAGTTGGTGTTCTGAAGTCGCGTACTGGGATCCGCGCATTGGTTAGTCACATACTTGGGAGTCGTTCATCAAAGGTGGGAACTGTCGCTACAGATCAAGTCCAATTGGGTATTGGGGTAAGGGTTCAACTGTAGGTTGGTAAGGTACTTGGAATTCCTTTACTTGTAACCGCTTGATTTGATAATAGTGGAGTGTCGGGAGTGGTGACCTGAAAATCACCCGGTGGGGTTTTTGCCGCGAGATTTTTCCCCATTCGTAAACAAATCACCGTGTTATTTAATTTATGCTGCATATTTAGTTTTTGGTGATTTGTTTGTGTTTCCACGCAATTGCATGATAAATTGATTAATTAAAAACTTGACTAATTAATTAATTGGTTTTATCACAAGGGGTCATTCAGTTTGTGGCCTATCAACTATATGTTTCCCAAAATTTTTTGGACTAGATGTTGGGGTGTTCTTTAATAACTATAGCAACGTTTTTTAAAAACGTTGCTATAAACAAAAAAATAAGCCAATAAAACAGTACTTTTTGCTGCGTTTTAAAAAACGCTGCTATTGTTTTAGGTTACAGTGACATTTTTAAAAAAAACGTCGCGAAAGGCTCACTCTTTAGCAACATTTTTTAAAAACGTCACAATATACTACTTATAATGGCGGATTTAAAAATGTCACTAAAAAAAAAGGCCTCCTAAACCCAAATTTCTTGTAGTGACAGAAAGAAAGGGAGGGAAAGAGAGACAATCAGACAAGCTCCAACAACAATTCAAATAAAGCAAGTATATTGAAAACATAGTACATATGCATGGAAAATGCATGAACATGTGACATGCAAAGTAAATTTCATCATGGGCTCAGCCCAATCCAATCCTACCAGTACACAATCAATTTGCACACATCTAAATGCATGATAATACTGTAATAATGTATATGTGATGCAATGCATGAGATTTTAAACTCATTTAAATGAAAACTCATCCCAAAATTGCAATAAATACTCATCAGTTTTGAAAAACCCCAAAATTTTTCAAAAACGCCAAAACCTAGGTTTCAAAACATGAAAATGCAAGAAGATGAGAGATTAGAAGCTTACCAAGTAAAGGAAAACTTGAAAAAGCTTGAAGAAAGGATTTGGAGTGATTAAGAGAGGTTTGGGAGGGGAAAAGACAGAGGTATCGAGAGAGAGATTGAGAGAAATGAAGAACTAGATCGCGCAAAACCATTATATAAAGGTTTAGTAAATCTCGACAGACAGAGGGGTCTTGAGGTGTTGAGGAACAGAACACCAAATAAGAATAGAAGCTCGATCGATCCACCAACTGTCGAAAATCTATCGAGGGGATAGAAACTTTCTCAATCGATCCACTTAACTGTCGAGGAAGTGTCGAGATTGCAATAAGAAAAAGCTGAGGATCTTGACAAATAGCCAAGTGTCAAGGAGTTGTCGAGCTAGCTTTTAAAAACAGTTTTTTAAGAAGAGAAAAACACAAACATGAATGCAATCAAACATGCAACTCAACTAATGATCCAATCAACATATTAAGCTCTCAAAATCATCTCTCAACAACAAATTTAAGCACATGGATCCCAAAAACACACACACACACTAAACAACTCTAACCAATTTTATATTTTAAAAACAAGTTAAGATAGTTTAGTGAGCATACATAAACACATGTAAACCTTGTGATGGCTATATCACATTGTACTTGCACATGTATCAAGAGTAGCAAAGAATATTGCGTGTTGTGTGTAGAAAACATCACAAGATTGCATGAATGTATACATGTTATGACGATTTAAGATATGAGAAAACCACTTTAACTCACACACAATCATAATCGTTTGATGGGAACTATCACCTTCAAGGTACATCCTATAACTCTCACATCTCCTAGAATACACGTTTGCAATCATTTTTAAAGCATTTTTATCTTTTTACTTTTTATTTTTCTTTGCATATTTTTCTTTTATTGAGCATATCAAGCATGGGCATATAAGAGAAAGAAAAGAAATTCCCAATGATATTTGACATTCCAATTTTTTTATGTCGAAGCACACAAATGTCATTGACATCACGCTTTTGCTTTGCCAAAGCATACAGATGTCTTTCATGATTAGCGAGAAACAGTGGTGAGATGGTTATTTATGCCTTTCTCTTAGGATTTTCTAGTCCTACCCGTCAAAAAGAGTGATACAAGTATTAAGTAAAAGAGATAACTTAATCTTACTCATCACAAACAAGAGCCACAAAGCTCAGCTGCTTAATTATGCATAGAGATGCTCATTTAAGCTACAAAAGATACAAAGTTTAGAAAATTTTGTTCCAATGGCCATCCAAGGTACACAAGTACTAATGTACACAAAACATACACTGTTTTTTGTATTTTTATGATTTTTCAATTTTTTTTTTTAATTTTTATATGAAAAACAAAAATAAGCAAAACTGAAAATAAACAAACAAAAACATATTAAGCAAAGCAAAGCACAAAATTAGACTGACTCAAAATAGTAAAACAAAACACATAAGTTATGCAAAAACAGAAACACAAAGAAAGAGAGGAAAGTGATAGAATCACTTGGAGCCCTTTTCCTTCCACACCTTGGAAGAACCTTTCTGTTGGTTAAACCCTTGAACCTGCGATGAGGAGGAAGAATTGAAACCGTTCAAGTTCGAAAGGAACATGAGGGCTTTGAGAAGATGTCCAAGAGGAGTAAGAGAGGATTGAAGCTGATTTTGGCTTCCAGATGCTATCATGTCGTAACTCTATTGAGTGGCTAACCACTTATAGCAATTTAGTTGAGTATGACCAGCAACACCACAATGATGACAAAGATGCTACTTCTTCTATTTAGGCTTTTAAGAGTTAGCCTTTTTAGCCCTAGAGTTTTTATCGTCTTTCTTATCTTGCTTAGGGGGTACTCCTATGATAGATTTACCCTTGTCTATGTTCTCACTAGCTAAATCAGTTTTAACATCATTGTTCTCAATTTCAACATTATTAGCCGGAGGAAGAAAAATAGTAGTACTAGTAGAAGCAATATTAAAGGAAGAAAGACCATACCCTAAACCTATTCGATCCGAAGCAGATTTCTGAATGCTAAGCATTTTGTCAAGTTTCGCACTTGAAGTCCTCTCCAATTGAGCTCTGACTTGAAACAGCTCCGCTTCAAGCTTCTTGATCTTCTCAGCCAAGAAATTGTTCTCAAATCTCAATGCTTCAATAGTCTGATTAGCCTCATCAAACTTTGTGGACAGCTCTTCAAGGTCAAGTTCCACATCACTGAGTTTCTCGGTGGCCAGCCTATAGAGTTTCTCATTTTTCTTAGACAGCTTGTATAATTTCTCATAGGCGGTATGGATATCATCTTGATCATCCATCTTCTCACACATAGAATCCACCAATTCTTCTTCTTTGTCCATGTCTTCAACAATCTCTTCAGTAGGATTGACTGTGGCAGTGAAGGCATTCTAGATTCTGTCATCCTCATTGTCAGAATCATCCTCAGGCTCAGTGTCACTCAAGGTTGCAGCAAGTGTCTTGCTCTTCCCAATGCTCTTGAGATATATAAGACACTCTTACTTCATGTGTCCAAAGCCATGACACCCAAAGCACTTAGGTCTTGCGGGAATAGTGTACTGACCACCATCCTTTGCATCCTTCTTCCCTTTGTTTTGGCTCTTGAACTGAGAAGAACTGGATTACCTATGGTCCTTATCGAAACCCTTTCCATTTGCATTCTTCATAAACTTCTTGAACTACCTAGTGATGTAGGACTTCATCTTGGAATCTTCATCGTTGGAAGACTCATCCGTGTCACTGCTCTTAGCCTTCAGTGCCAAATTCTTTCCATTACCCGACTTGCCAATTCTAGTTAACCCTAGCTTGTAGGTCTGCAAGTTTCCAACCAGCTCAGTCAAAGGAATCTTATCAATATCCTTTGATTCTTTGATTGCCGTAATTTTGGCATGAAATCTCTCAAGTAGAGATCTAAGCACTTTCCTTACAATCTTAGGTTTAGGAATGGTTTCCCTAAGATTGAAAGTTGAGTTCATTATGTCCTTAAACTTGGCATAGAACTCATCAAACGACTCATCCTCCTCCATCTTTATTTCTTCAAAGCTTGTAGTGAGTCTCTGAAGCTTTGAATTCTTGATAGCGTTTGTTCCCTCATAGGTTGTCTGGAGGATGGTCCATGCTTCCTTAGCAGTTTCAGTGGAGGATATCTTCTTAAACTCCTCATTGGTAACCGCACTGAATAAGGCATTCAATGCCCTACTGTTGAAGTTTGCCACCTTGATCATGGCTTCATCCCAATCGACCGACACTTCCTTTGGCTTGGTCCAGCCAATCTTTACAGCTTGCCACACCTTCTCATCTAAAGACTGCAAGAAAGCTCTCATGCGTACTTTCCAATATGCATAGTTAGTGTCATCAAATAAAGGAGGTATAATTAATAATTGTCCCCTATCCATGACAAACAAGGGTCAATGGATCAACACAACAAAGATTAAACCTAATCAGAGTGTGTCTGCTCTAATGCCACTTGATTGGCCAAAAACGAATTGACCCCTTGTGATAAATTAACCAATTAATTTAGCCAAGTGAATTAATTAAGTTAATTAACATGCAAATGTATGGTAGCATAAACAAATCACCAATTAATCTAAATGCAGCGGAAAATAAATTTGACACGGTGATTTGTTTACAAATGGGGAAAACCTACACGGTAAAAATCCCACCGGGTGATTTTCAGGTCATCACTCCCAAAATTTCAATATTGTCACAACAAGCGATTACAAGTAAAGGAATCCAAGTACCTTATACCAACCTATAGTTGAACCCTTACCCCAATACCCAATTGGACTTGTTCTGTAGTGACAATTTCCTCTTTTAATGCACAGCTCCCAAGTACGTGACTAACCAATTGCGCGAATCCCAGTTTACGACTTCAATCACCAACTAGAGAAGATTGTTGGCTGCAAATTTCTTCAGTTCATCCACAATGAAGATCAAAAAGATGCTTGGTCACAAAACCCTATGGTGCACATACATAGCAACTTCTTCAAGAATGATAAACAAGGGCGAAACTTTGTCTCCGGTCACAATTTGCTTGAGCAAACTATTCTCAAAGCTTGTGCAACTTGTGTACTCTTTAACGGCCCTTAAAACAATCCTTTTATATGTCTAGGGTTAGGAGAAAAAAAAAAGCCCAAACACATAAACACGGATCCCAAGAAAATCAAATCTGAATTCTAAAATTCTTAAACCTGAACAGATAGGAGGTGTCGAGAAGCTGTCAAGCACACGGGGCTGAACAGCTTCTTAAACTTCGACACATGCTAGCTGTCAAGATTTAATGAACTTGCACTTCTCAACTTGTTTCTTGGACAGACTTGATAACTTCAACACTTGATCTTGAAACACAGTTTCTTGAAATATTAAGAACACCTAGATTTACCCAATTACAAGTAAAGTGCGTTTTGTAAAAGGATTAGCCAATTACATCAAAGAATGACATATGTTCTTAACAAGTGAAACACATATGTCCTAACAACTTTTCTACTGCCACACATCTATAATGCTGATACTCATTGAAAAATTCCAAGGGTTCATCAATATCATTGCCTTGTACAGAGTTTGCCTTGTTATAGGATATACATAATAGTAAAGGCAACTTTAATGCGTATAGATTTCTTTTTTTCTTTTTATAGAAAAGAATTCATAAGAAAGAAAGGTAGACAAAAGAAAATACCTTGATTTTTAAAGTTTTCGTGGGCCGAGATCAAAAGCATTAGGGTAAAGTGTCACAATCATTTTTGTTAAATTTAAAGGCCTATTTGGTAAGGTAACTCAAAAAATAGTTTTCAGTGTTTAAACATTAAAAATTGTGGGCCTAAAAAAAGAACATGTTTGGTGAGAGATTTTTTTAAAAAGTGTTTGAGATACGTTTCTTATTTTGGGGTGTTTAAACACTAAATTTAGAAAACTCCTTTTACCAGTTTTCAATTTTCAAATAATGTTGCTAAATGACACTTTTGTAAATAATTTAAAAACTGTAAGTCCCACTGATTAGACTACATGTTATTACCTTTTTTTAAAAAAAACACACACATACCAAAAACACAATTATATTTTTTCACTTTTGAAAAGACGTTATTAGAAATATAGTACTAAATACATTTTTTGTATTATTTGTACTTCAAATTCCTTTCTAAAAAAAAGTACTTTAAATACATATTTTCACAAAACTTTTTTAAACCACAATTTTCACATCATTTTAAATAATAATACTCAAACACCTCTACCAAACAGACCCTACGTATCTAAAGTTACGGTGGCAAACACATAAATCAAAACTTGTCTTATTAAGTTATTATAGCTTTAAAGTCTATAAGTGTGTCAAGACACGTAAAAGAATCTTGACTTTAAGTTAAAAGCTAACCCATACTTAGGGGTAGGTGAGTTTGGTCCCCATTGCATTTGCATGGGCGTTTCCACTAATAAATTTTCTACACTGAAAAATCAAAGGACCACGACTTCTATCAGCAAGTAGGTAGCAACTGAAGTATAAGAGAGCACCAATTAATCCACTCGGTCACTTATCAGATTTTTAATTCTCAACTGATTTTTAATTTTCAATTATCCTCTAATGTAAAAATAAAAATACATTAAAACTTGGAAATGACATATAAACCCATGTTAAAAAATTCTTAACAATGACCAAGTTTAACTAGGCTTAATCTCCAATAATTATAAAAATGCTAAAATGGAGGCAAACATGAATCCAACCCATGCATACAGATACAGGAATAGAAATTCAAGAATTCAATACGGAGGAAGAGAAGTAAAAATTAAAGCAAGATGGAATGATATTCTTTCAGTGAAATTTGTTTTTGTTCTCTTCTCGATTACATGCAGTCACTTAACCATCCCATGTGAGTTCGACCCTAATGTGAAATTTACATTCCTTTTTTCCATCCAATATTAGTATTTGGTTGTGTCGCCATTATAAGATTAAAGCACTGTGTGGACCTATGGCAAAAGTAGGCTTCTCAGAAAATCCGTTAGATACATTAATATAATCACATCACAATGTGGAAATATAGTTGTACTTTGATAATGAAGAAATTACACTCATCAATCATACACTTCAACATGGCTTCCAAAGTTTCCATTTCCGTTCTGGTAGTATCATGGGTCCTATGTGTCTTCATGCATTCCACAAATATGTTTATTGGAGCTGCCTCGGTGGCAGCATCTGAATCATCACTAGAGGCGAAGGCTCTGCGGGAGAGTGGGTGGTGGACTCATCAGTCCAACGAAAAGTCCTTAAATCATTGCGAGTGGAATGGAATTACATGCAATGATGACGGAAGCGTCACAGAGATTGACATGGATGGGGTCTATCTGGGAGATAATCATGGTTTTAAAAACCGGTACGGTAAAAGAACCGGAAAAAGAGCTAAATACCGGTTTTACGGTTGGACCGAGGTCCGACCGATGGTCGAACCGATGACGACATAAATAATTTAATTATTATTTATTTAAATTATATAAATAATTAATAATTTTTTAATATACTAAAAGTCTAAAACTAACAAACCTATAATAACAAATATGTTTCCTTTAAAAAAAAATACAAGAATATAAGTATATAATGTAACATCTTTTTATATAATTTGATTTAATAACTTTTGATTACTGATTTTTGCATCAAATTGCAAAGAAACACCTTCTTTTTTTTTTTTTTGCAGTAATAATTTATTGACAAAAGCCAATGGATTGGTCACAACATAGCACTCAGCAATAGATGGTCCATAACTTGCTTTAGAAACATCACCTGTAATAAAATATTTCCTTACTTATTAAAGCAAAAAAACCTAAGTAATCTCAAGAGGGCTCAAATCAATAAGTTATACATTACAAAATAATCATCCTGAAATTCTAATAAACTTTCAACAAAACCAAATAAATAAGTTCATTAGTTATTACATTTACATCCAAATGAAAATAACAAATAAGTTCATTACAACCAACAACTAAGTTTTAAAGTTTCAAACAAACAACAACTAAGTTTCAAAGTTTCAAACAAACAACTAAGTTTTAAAACCCAAGCCTCATTTGTTATGAAGACAATCGAAATCAATATCATCATGTGAACCAAATGCTCCACCACTAGCATCATAATCATCATCCTCATCCTCATCTTCTTCATCTTCAACA
>NW_027069564.1:1115394-1216476 GCF_002906115.3 Quercus suber
ATCGATGAGAATCAACAATCAATTGGACTTCTCTTTTTGCATCTCTCAACAAAGGCACTCGAAGGGCATGATAATTTGGGCCTCTATATCCAGGACCATAAGAAGCTACAGCATTGAACATAGGTTGATAATAACTAGAATTCACAACATTAATTGGATTGCAAGCATCATACATCCATCTTGCTACAGCCATATCAACCCTCCACTTCTTTTCTTTGCCAGCAAGCACACTTTTAATAGAAGGTTGAGCTCCCGGTGTTGTTCTAGGAGCGAAGTAATTATCAATGTCACCAACCTTTCTCTTGCCAAGATTGGATCTTGGTGGAAAATTACTAGGACCACTTCTATTTCCCCTACCTAGCCCCCTACCTCTAGGTGGAAAACTTCTAGGAGTAATTTCTTGGACATCTTCAAATTCTAGTGAGTCCTCTAATGGCGAATAATTAGATGCTTCTTGATCCCTTTTTGTTTGTTCTTTAGATTTTGAAATTTCCTTCAAATTCTCAACCATTTGAAACCTAACATCATAAGGTACACCCATACATGCAGCCACATCTCCTTAAATTCCAGCTAGATGTCTTTTCATTATATTAATGCCCCCTCCTTTATAACTTTTCCCACAATGTATACATCTATAACTACTTTTTCCGTCTTTCACTACTTCAGTTACATGATCCCATGCAGGATCACATTTCGCTCTCACAGATGAAGAATTAGTATTAGACCCGGTTGTAGAAGCATGTTCATTAGATGGTACAGAGGCAGACTCCATTTTACTCAACAATTTCAAACTGGCAGCAACCATTTTATCAACAAATAAATTCATCAGCACAACATACACAATCAATAGTATAAAGAACCGAGAAAATGAAAAAAAAAAAAAATCATTACCCAAGCAGAGAACACAGAGAGCAGAGAGCAGAGAACGCAGCAAGACCAAGTGACCAACCAAGCAGAGAGCTGGGAATTGTAAACAAAACTCACTAAATACATTCATTTCAACAAAAACAATTACTATGACACAAATTAAACCAATAATCATCACAACACCCCAAATGAAATTACCTCTATTTATAACCTCAACATCAACAAATAGTCAAATATCCTCAACATCTAATCAAAACACAACCCAAATCAGTACAAATATCCCAAAAGTTAAATACCCTTCCACTACCAAAACTCAGAGATCAATGAAATTAAGACTGGGTCAGTTGAAACCTGTAAATCATTAGAAACAAAACACTGAATAAAAAGAAACTTAAGTGCACTTCAAAAGCTACAACTATGTAATACTGATTCTAATAAGCTAGCTTAAAATTTTCAAAACAAGTCACACTGAAGAAAAAAAAAAAAAGCATCACACGCTCTACATTACAAAAGAGACAGAGAGTTATTGGAGCATTTCGTCGAACAGATGATAGGCATAACTTAAACCCATTGTCATTCCTAAATACAAAAGGAGAAAATCAAATTTCCCATTTTCTTCGTGCCCACTGCCCATAGAGTGTTGTCCCCATTAAGATTAAAGCTTTTTAAAAAACTTTTATCCCAATCAGGTTTCTTGATTTAAAGTTAAACCCATAAATTTTCAGTCCTAAACATGATTTTCCTACACATAGATTCAAAGAAGAAGAAGAAGAAAAAAAAAAAAAAAAAAAGGGACTTACCCCTCTAACCTTGCTTCACCAAAAGAAGGAGTCTTTTATTTGCAAAAATGGTCACCACCGGCGGGATACTTGGAAGCTGGAAACAAGGGAGAGCTTGAGTGAGTGAGGGAGAGCTTGAGCGTGCTTGAGCAGAGAGCTTGAGCGTGCAGCAGAGCTTGAGGGCGTGAGGCAGCGAGGCAGAGCTTGAGTGAGTGAGGGAGTGATCGATCTTGAGAGGAGAGTGAGTGAGGGATTGCTTGAGTGAGTGAGTGAGGGAGTGACTCAAGTGAGGCTCACTGGCTGAGGCTGAGAGGCGTGAGTGTGAGTGAGATGAGAGTCTGAGGGTAAGGAAGGAGGACTTTAGGCTTAGGGTTAGTTTTTAGGATTCTAAAAGGTCCAAAACGACGTAGTTTTGTAGGAAAAAAAAAAAAAAAAAAACCTCCAACCGGTCATTAACCGATTCGACCTCCGATTTTTTCGGTTCTCAGGTTAAACCGGCCGGTTATTACTGTTCACCGGATTTTATGCTATTTCTGGTTTTTTATCATAACCGGACCGGATTTGATGCCGGTTCCCGATCGGACCGACCGGTCCGGTTTTTAAAACTATGGAGATAATATTATTAGGAAATTCAAGTTCTCTTCCTTCCCAAATTTAGACCGTCTTCGTCTTGGGAATACTGGACTTCAAGGGAGCATCCCTCAACAGATAGGTACTCTTTCAAAACTCACCCTCCTAGATCTTTCCAGTAATAATCTTACAGGTCACTTCCCTCTTTTTCTCACGAACCTCACTCAATTAGAATATTTGTTCATTTACCAAAATCTAATCAGTAGGCCCATTCCCAAAGAATTGGGAAATTTAACCTATCTCTGGTATTTGGATTTGAGTTCTAACATGATCACTGGTTCCATACCCGACAAGTTGGGAGATTTAAAAAATCTTCAAATATTAGTTTTGGAAAATAACAAACTCACTAGACTAATTGCTTCAGCTCTAAGCAATTTCACCGATCTCCACAATATGACAAGTTTGTATCTTGATTCAAACCAGTTCAACGGCTCCATTCCCCTAGAAATAGGCAACATGAAGAGTCTTAAATCCTTGGACCTCAGCAATAGCCACATCTTTGGTGAAATCCCTTCCACTATAGGTCATTTAACTAATTTGTCCTTTTTGTCCCTTAGTTGGAATCAAATCAATGGTTCTATCCCGATAGAAATAGCTAATTGCTCTTCACTGGACATCTTGTCTTTAAGCCACAACCACTTAACTAGAAGCATTCCCTCTCAATTCATTAACCTTATGTTACATTCGATTGACCTTAGTGATTCAAACCAGTTCAACGGCTCCATTCCCCTAGAAATAGGCAACATGAAGAGTCTTAAATCCTTGGACCTCAGCAATAGCCACATCTTTGGTGAAATCCCTTCCACTATAGGTCATTTAACTAATTTGTCCTTTTTGTCCCTTAGTTGGAATCAAATCAATGGTTCTATCCCGATAGAAATAGCTAATTGCTCTTCACTGGACATCTTGTCTTTAAGCCACAACCACTTAACTAGAAGCATTCCCTCTCAATTCATTAACCTTATGTTACATTCGATTGACCTTAGCTACAATAACCTCACAGGCACCATTCCCCTTTATCTCGTTAACACAACTTTTAACCTGTCATACAATTCTTTGAAGGGACAAATCTCAAATATTTTCCAAAATCATAGTTTTGATGCATTTATTGGCAACAAGGATTTATGTGGTGACATCAAAAGTTTCTCTCCTTGCCATCCATCTTCCCAAATCATGAGCAAAATAAAATTATTGATTACTGTCCCAATTTTCATTGCGCTTTTACTTGTGTATTTTTTCTACTCTCGGTGTTGGGTTGAGAAAACACAATTCAATCCAAGCAGAACAAAAAATGGGGACTTGTTCTCAATATGGAATTTTGATGGAAAAATTGCATACGAGGATATCATTGAAGTGACCAAGGACTTTGACATTAGTTATTGCATTGGAACGGGTGGTTATGGAAGTGTTTACAAAGCACAATTGCCTAGTGGGAAAGTGGTTGCCTTGAAGAAACTTCATCGCTTAGAGGCAGAGGACCCAACTTTTGACAAGAGTTTTGAGAACAAGATCAAAATGTTAACAGAAATTCGGCATCGAAACATTGTGAAACTTCATGGCTATTGTTTGCATAAGTGGTGCGTGTTTTTGGTTTATCAATACATGGAAAGAGGAAGCCTATTTTGTATCCTAAGTAACGATGTTGAAGGAATAGAATTGGATTGGACTAAAAGGGTGAACATCATCAAAAGCATAGCACATGCCTTATCTTACATGCATCATGAATGCATCCCAGTAATTATTCATTGTGACATATCAAGCAACAATATTCTATTGAACTCTGAGTTTGAGGCTTTTGTCTCTGATTTTGGCACAGCTACACTTCTTGATCCTGATTCCTCCAATCAAACTTTAATTATTGGAACCTACGGATATATTGCACCAGGTGAACTATTTTTTAATTATTATTGTTAAGAATATAAAGAAGTGTTGCATGCCTCAAGCCACACGGCTAGCTAGTGATGCAGTAGGTACTGATGAAGGATGCACTAACTTAGCCACAGGAGCAGCAGTCAATGCAGCATTTTCTGATAAGGTGTGCACTGATCAAACCTCCAAGCATGCATCAAAGGACACGATTAACTCAGCAATCTTGGAAATGATTGAGTCCATGCCACATCATGAGTTCTTCATCCAGGATCATTGAGGGAGTTAGTTCCACAAATTTAGGAGGTTGTTACTGAGGCTTGCCACGTGTATAGATTCCAGAAAGTTCAAATAACTGCTTTTGGCGCCAATAGTAGAGTTAGTTATTTTTCTGTGTATATAAATAGAGTAATGTGTAAATGTTTTATTCATTCCATTCATTTCATTGTAATCAATTCACAATCAATGAAATTCTCTCCATTTTATTTAGTCTCTCTGACTTTTTCATGGTATCAGAGCCCTAGCATGTGCTAGCTTCGCTCTTTCTTTCCAAAATTTTCTTGCTTGCCAAACAGAGATTACTTCAAGAAATTCCTTGAGTTCCGATTTACAAGGACTCAATTCATCTATATTGATTTTGAATCTTGAAGGATTTCTTGTTCTTTTCGTTTTTTCTCCATTTCCAATTTCATTAGAAGTTCTGATCAAGCTTCGTGAAAACCATCAATGGCTTCTGCTGAAGGAAGTGACTTTGATCCTATGCACAATCAATCCACACAACAAATTCCTCAGTCCAACACAGAAACCAACGCTCCCAATCGTTTTTTCCTTAGTGCAAGTGAGAATCCTGGTAATATCTTAGTCACTCAACCACTCTTGGGAATGAGGAACTATCAATCTTGGTCTAGGGCTATGGTTCTAGTATTAACTGCCAAGAAAAAGATAGGATTCGTGAATGGTAAAATTGCAAAACCTGAAGATGATTCTCCTCTGTACGAAGATTGGGAAAGTTGTAACACAATGGTGCTTTCTTGGTTGATCAACTCTATGCATGTTGACGTTTCAAGTAGTATCATGTACTGTGAGACTGCAAGGGAGATGTGGCTTGAACTACAGCGTGTGTTTTCACAGGGAAATGGACCAAAGGTTTATAACCTTCAGCAAGAAATTTCACAGATAACTCAGGGGCAATTATCAGTCACTGAATACTACTCTAAATTCAAGAAGCTTTGGGATCAATTGATTCATTATGAACCTTTGCCAGCTTGTACTTGTGGAGCAATGAAAATCCTGAGCATTGCACATGAGAAATCCTATGTGATGAGGTTCTTGATAGGGCTCAATGAGAGTTTTGAGACAGTAAGGAGTCACATCCTCATGCTTGAGCCATTCCCTTCAATGAGCAAGGCATATGCTCTGGTTCTCCAAGAAGAATCTCACAAAGGCATTGGGCATGCCTCTGCTTTCACACCTAGACCTGATTCAATGGCAATGTATGCCAATACCAGGGGATATTCAAGCAACAAAGGTGGTCCTAAGAAGGAAAGACCTTTGTGTACCCATTGTAACATGCTTGGACACACCATGGACAAGTGTTATAAGCTCCACGAGTATCCACCAGGTTACAAAACACAAAAGGAAGCCTAATTCCAATGCTAATCAGGTTTCATATCTTCAAGGTCAAGCTGTTGAAGTACCTTCTAATGCATCTGCTCAGTGTCCTATTTCTAAGGCATAGTGTGAGCAATTGCTTGCTCTTTTCAATTCTAGAAATGATCAAGGTTCTAATCACCATGTTGCAAGTGTTAGTACAAGTGCTGCTATTTCTAGTTGGTTTTTGGAGCTACTGGTGTACCTGCTGCAACTGGTGTACCTTCCACATCTATGTCATCTTCAGATAGTGCTCACTCTTTTTTTGTTGACATCATGTCAAGTATCAATTCTTTGCTTCATTTCACCCCTTCCTTGAAGCATTCGATTTTTTCTGCTAAAGTAGTTGATAGAGGAGTTTTTCATGCCACTGATTGGGTCATAGAATAGGGGCTACAGATCATATGGTTCATTCAATCACATGTTTCACCACTATCACTGCTACTCTAAACACTTTTGTCAATTTACCAAATGGGGAAGTTGCTTCTGTTACTCATGTTGGCACTATGAAAATATCAGAACACCTTATACTTCACAATGTTCTTTGTGTTCCATCCTTTAGTTTCAATCTCATTTCTGTCAGTCAGTTGGTTAAGTCCACTGCTTGTTGCCTTATTTTCTTTGGAAACCTATGCTTCATTCAGGACCTTGCTCATTGGAGCACACTTGGTCTGGGTAGAGAAATCAATGGGCATTACTTGCTGGACAAGAGCTATAGCTCCACACCTGTTATTGCTACTTCTATTCATAATTCCCAAGTCCACATCTGGCACTCCAGGCCAAATTGGCTTCAATAAAACCAAGTGATGTACCTAGTTTCATTTCTGTTGAGAACTTTGTTTGTGATATTTGCCCAATTGCAAAGCAAAAATGTTTACCTTTTAATAAAAGTTCTCATTTGTCTAAATCTTGCTTTAAGTTGATTCATTGTCATTTGTGGGGACCCTTCTCAGTTTCTACCATTGATCATTGCAAGTATTTCTTAACCATTGTTGATGATTATTCTAGGTGCCCTTGGGTTTATCTGTTAAAACATAAGTCTCAAACACAATCTATTTTAGAACAGTTTTGCACTATGGTGGAAACCCAATTTTGCAAGAAAATCAAAACTTTAAGGTCTGACAATGGGACTGAATTCATCATGAAGGATTTTTTTGCCAAAAGAGGCATCTTGCATCATTTAAGTTGTGTTGAAACCCCTCAACAAAATGCTATTGTTGAGAGGAAGCACCAACACATCTTGAATGTGGCAAGAGCTCTCATGTTTCAATCCCACTTACCTTTGCACTTGTGGGGTCATGCTATACTAGCTGCTGTGTATTTAATCAATAGAATCTCCTCATCTGTTCTGTCAAATTAGATTCCTTATGAAGTTTTGTTTGGGCATCCACCTAGCTATGCACATTTAAAAGTGTTTGGTTGCTTTTGTTTTGCTTCCACTCTTTCAAATCATAGGTCTAAATTTGCTCCTAGAGCTGTCAAGTGTGTTTTCTTGGGGTATCCTTTTGGGGTTAAAGGATATAAAGTTCTTGATCTGTCCAATAACAAGGTGTTTCTCTCCAGGGATGTGGTTTTCCATGAAAATGTCTTTCCTTTTGCTTCTGTTTCATCTCATATTGCAGATCCTTTTCTACTTTTTGCTATTGAAGCTTCCTGCTCAGCTGGTGCTAATGATTTTGTTACTCCTGTTAGCATTTCTGATCAACCTTCCTTGGATAGTGCTGATCCACCGTCTTCTTCTCATCAGCACTTTCCAATTTGTTTACCTTCTGATCATCATTCTTTTAGTCCTATACAGCTGTCTCATTCTGATCCAGAGTCTTCTTCATCACCACCAGTTGCTTCAGTGCCACCAATGCCCTTAAGGAAGTCCACTAGGGATGTCAGACCTCCTGCTTATTTGCAGGACTATGCTTGTACTGCTATTGCACCGGTGCTTCTTATGATCTTAATCAATGCCTTACCTATTCTCACTTGGAACCATGCTATCATTCTTATATGCTGGCTGTTAGTACTGGTCCTAAAGAGCCTACATCCTTTTCCCAAGCTATTCAAGATCCAGTTTGGAGGGCTGCCATGGACAAAAAAATCCAAGCCCTTGAACAGAATCATACTTGGGATGTGACTTTCTTGCCTCTTGGTAAGCTACCCATTGGCTGCAAATGGGTTTATAAGGTCAAGCTTAACCCTGATGGTAGTGTTGAAAGGTTCAAAGCTAGGCTGGTTGCTATGGGGTATACTCAAAGGGAAGGTCTTGATTTCCTTGAAACCTTCTCTCCTGTTGCTAAAACAGTTTCAGTGAGGGTGTTGCTAGCACTTGCCACTGCCAGGCAATGGCCTTTGCACCAATTAGACATTAACAATGCCTTTTTGCATGGTGATTTAGATGAAGAAGTCTATATGACATTGCCACTTGGTTTTCTCAGTAAGGGGGAGTGTGTTTCAATCTCTTCTGATGCTCCTAGGGTGTGTAAATTGGTTAAGTCTCTTTATCGATTGAGACAGGCTTCAAGGCAATGGTACACTAAGTTATCAGCTACAATAAAGGAGCTTGGTTTTGTTCAATCTCAAGCTGATCATTCTTTGTTTTTGCACAGCAAAGGGCCTTTATTCACTGCTCTACTGGTCTATGTTGATGATATGGTAATCACTGGCAATGATCATGCTTGTGTTGCTGAGTTAATCACTGGCAATGATCATGCTTCTAAGGTGGAATATCCTCGTACTGATATGGAAGATCAAAAGGCAAGAGCTGTACTCTTGAGGGGGAGTGTTAAGAATATAAAGAAGTGTTGCATGCCTTAAGCCACACGACTAGCTAGTGATGCAGCAGGTACTGATGAAGGATGCACTAACTCAGCCACAGGAGCAGCAGTCAATGCAGTATTTGCTGATAAGGTGTGCACTGATCAGACCTCCAAGCATGCATCAAAGGACATGATTAACTCAGCAATCTTGGAAATGATTGAGTCCATGCCACATCATGAGTTCTTCATCCAAAATCATTGAGGGAGTTAGTTCCACAAATTTAGGAGGTTGTTACTGAGGCTTGCCACGTGTACAGATTCCAGAAAGTTCAAATAACTGCTTTTGGCGCCAATAGTAGAGTTAGTTATTTTTCTGTGTATATAAACAGAGTAATGTGTAAATGTTTTATTCATTCCATTCATTTCATTGTAATCAATTCACAATCAATGAAATTCTCTCCATTTTATTTAGTCTTTCTGACTTTTTCAATTATACACATATCTTATGCGTTTAACACCTATTATTTTAAAAGGTTAGCCATGTGGGACCATCCCAATAACCATGCTAGTTTACCTTATTGTTTTTTATATGAATCAAGCAAGGTAACAAGCAATCATACAGAGAAATATATTACATTTTTAAATAGCTTCCATTTACTTTCCTATGCAGAACTGGCGTATACCATGGCGGTGACTGAAAAATGTGATGTTTACAGTTTTGGAATATATTAATGGGAAAACACCCAGGAGAACTCTTGACTTCATTATCAATGTTATCTTCTCAAAATTTGATGTTAAAAGAAATATTAGATCAACGTTTACCACCACCAAATCGTTCAATTGCACAAGATATTTTCTTTGCTGCTTCTGTAGCCTTTGCATGCTTACACACCAAACCAAAGTCCCGGCCTACGATGAAATGGGTGTACCAAGAATGTCTTTCAGGTAAGAAACCACTAGCAATCCCCTTGCATGCAATTTCGCTATGGCAGTTAAGGAATCAAGAAACTTATATGATGGGAGAGAGTGAAAGTCAATCACATAGTGCTTGTTGTTAGGTTGTGTATCATATGATTTGATGAACTTATGAGAAAAGAAATTGTTGTGTATGAATGATTTTCTTTCTCCTTTTTTTTTTTTTTTTTTTTTGGTAAGAAAAGAAAATTCGATTAGAATGATGTAATTCTGTAGGGTTTATCTATTTTCTTTATGATTTGTGGCCTATATTTTGCATCATGAAATATAGGTGTCTCATCAAAGAAGGAACTATTAGGGTGGACCATGGACACTCCTAGTTCCTTGAAAGTTTTAATTATAATATTTGCTTATATATATATATATAGAGCAAATATTAAAATCATAATATTCTTCGATCATATTAAAATCAGATGGGACCCATACATGATTTTGTTGTGCTACTAGTTTTACGGTTACAGACAATAACAGAGCTTTTCATTATCAAGGGCGAACCCATATTTGGCCTAGTTGCGAAAAAATGATATGGTGTAATAGGACCACCCTTATTTGAGAGAACCATTTGTCTCGCTAGGTTCATTACAAGTTTAATCCTTCATTAGTTCTCTTTAAGAGTAGTTTTTATATGAAGTCTCACAAAAAATTCATATATAGATAACCTTTCTCAATTGTAATTCTTTAGGCTATTTTGTGTTTTCTTATAATCTCTTTTTATTAAAATTATTTTTACCTATAAAAAAAAAAAAAAAAGTATATTTGACTATGTTAGTTTCCTTTTGGAGTTTAAAAAAGCAAGAAATGTCTCAAATTAAACAACAGATGTGTTTAGGAACTAGAAAATTGAATGACATTTTCTGATGCAGTGGCCCATTAAAATATTGACTAAAAGTACATTATGATTTTTTAGTACCAAAGTGTTCAATATGAATTTGTTTCCACATGAATGAATGCTTCAAGCATACTTAGAGTTGTAAAAATGCCAGCCACTGAAAAATACTCATTTACTAAAGCGGAACCGTGGATAAGGTGAACCCTAAATACCACATTAGCTCAAAATGATGTTATTTTAAATAAATCAATTGAATCCTAGAGTTGTGGTTTAGGAGTCACCATATTTAACTTCAATTAAATATTGATGAGGGAGACACAAGAAGATTATTATTTAGTATTATTTATGTTTGCAAGCCCATTGTATTTTTATGTTTTAGGTCCTATTAGTTTATTGGGTTTTTAGTTATTAGGCTTTTAGTATTTTAATTTAGAAGTAAGGTTATTTTTGTAATAAGGCAATTAGGGTTTCCTAGCCAATTAGAACTAGGGTTTAGCAATCCTTTATAAGCAACTTATTGTACTCCTTGAGGAGATAGCTAATATTTTAATGAATGAAAACAATGGCTGTTTGGTCTTTTTTGGTCTGGTATTGACTCCAGGTCTACCCTAGGTGCTGACTCCTAGTGGTTTTCCCGCTTGGTGCTGACTCCAAGCAAGGCCTAGGTGCTGACTCCTAGGTCATATCCCTTTATTTTTCTATTGTTTAGTTTTTGTTCTGGTTGTCCTGCGTCATATTTTGGTATCAGAGCAAACACCAACCCGTTGAAGCATCACCGCAGGAAAGAGCCAGAAAATCTCACCCATAAAAAATAAAAAATAAAAAAGAGGCAACCCGTGTAAGCCCATTAGCCACCGGCCGCCGAAACCCACAAATCAACAGCCACCGCCCCAAAACCCAACAGCCACCAGCTGCCAAACCCATTATCACACTTGACCACCGCCGCTGAGGACGTCGACCACCGCCGTTGAGGACGCCGACCCACTCCGATGCCAAGGCCCGAGACAACAGCCACCACTCCCCATGCTTCGTGCCGCCGCTGTCTTCCCCAATGTTGCACCGCCACTAGTCGTCGATCCCTAGCACCAGTCAAGTCCATCGCAAAGAAATTGTTTTCCAATTTTGAGTCCGTAGCTTGTTTCTTTAGTTTCTATAGTGTCTTTCTAAGTCTGTAGTTTCTTTCAAGTTTTAAGTCCGTGTACTGTATTTTGTTATTTTTTCATTTAAAAAAAAAAGAGAAAAGAAAAGTCAAAAGGAAGGAAAAGAGGTAACGTGTTCTGCTGCCAGCCCAGTGCATGTGTTGGGCCCTTAAGTTGCTTATCATAGATCTATTTTGTGCAACCAGACCCGCTCACTTGAGGAGCCAAGCCTCTGACTGTAGTGCAGCAAGTTGGCCACTGACAAGGAGAAAATCACAGCAGCTATCTGTTGAAACACTATTTTAGAGCATCATGGTAATATCTAACGCACCTTATTTTGATGGTGATGATACTTATCCACAAGATTTTGTCAACTGGATAAATGGAATGGAGCAATTCTTTGAGCAAGCAAATTGGGCAGATAATAAAAAGGTTAGGTATGCCAAGTTGAAGTTAAGAGGTCACGCACAAAGGTTTTGGAAGAAGCTTGAATATTTCCGCTATGTGGATTATGAACCTGCCATCAGTGTGTGGGAAGATATGAAAGAAAAGCTTTGTGATGAGTATTTGTCACCATACTATCGAGTTAAGTATCTACCCCAATCTCAGTGTCGTGCTTTTCAAGTTGAAGCAAATACGATGAATTCTCATTCTCATCCCATTTCATGTCCTCAACGCACTTTTGAACAATCTACCAAGGAAATATCTACCAGGGAAGTAACAGAATTAACTGTAAAGCTCATGAAAGACATTCAAGACAGGATTGCTCAACACAAGAAGACTCAATCCGATTCAATTGGGAAACCAAGAACACTATATCACAATGAACTTCTTGCTGCTCCAATAGGAGACAACATTGATGATGATATCTTGGTCGTTGAGAATCCTCCAGCAACACCAAAGTCTAATGTTGACACAAACGTACATGCCTCAACAAGTGTTACTTTAACATGCGTGCAGGGAAATGAATCTATTGAAGAGCAGCAAGGTGAAGAGATGGCGCCTAAAGAGAGTATTACATTAGAGGGTGCACATGATGTGAAAGTTGAAGTTATTGAATGTGTTTCTGATCAACCCTCCACAGTCCTTGAAGATCTACATCTTGGTGAAGTCAAAGAGGTTAAAACTACAGTGCTTCCTATGGTTCATAAGGTTCAAGACGAGATTATACTGATTCCACACATTGATTTTGTTATTCCAAATGAGTTTGATATGGTGGAATTCAAGGTTTTTCTTTTCCCTGTGCTCCCTAAGGTGATTCTAGATTTGAAGCAAGTGTTACTTGACAGCATCCTAATCCTTCAACACTTTAGAACTCGAGGTCGAGTTTTCTCCAACCAGAGGAGAATGATGAGGGAGACACAAGAAGATTATTATTTAGTATTATTTATGTTTGCAAGCCCATTGTATTTTTATGTTTTAGGTCCTATTAGTTTATTGGGTTTTTAGTTATTGGGCTTTTCGTATTTTAATTTAGAAGTAAGGTTATTTTTGTAATAAGGCAATTAGGGTTTCCTAGCCAATTAGAACTAGGGTTTAGCAATCCTTTATAAGCAACTTATTGTACTCCTTGAGGAGATAGCTAATATTTTGATGAATGAAAACAATGGCCGTTTGGTCTTTTTTGGTCTGGTATTGACTCCAGGTCTACCCTAGGTGCTGACTCCTAGTGGTTTTTCCGCTTGGTGCTGACTCCAAGCAAGGCCTAGGTGCTGACTCCTAGGTCATATCCCTTTATTTTTCTATTGTTTAGTTTTTGTTCTGGTTGTCCTGCGTCACAGGTTCCCCCATGTCTCTGCTTTCTATCGATTCCAATTTCCAAGGTGTGTGCAGCAGACAGTGACCGAGGTACAATTTCATGAGCTCCTTACACATGGCATCTGATATCTGCTTCTTATGATTTGTGTCCAATTCACATTGCTACGCGCACTTAATTCACGCTACCTTAATTTCATCCCAAAAACGCGTACTCACAAAAAAAACACTGCTTTTCAGTGAAGAAATTGGAGAGCAATAGCCAATAAGAACCAGAGTTGCATTAACACTGTTTCTCTCACCATTTAATCCTCATCCCTGCTAGAAAGTATCAGTATTTAGGAGTTAAGTTTTTAATTGTCAATTTCTCATACAAGTGGTGTGCACATTAACAAATACATCAACAAACGCCATATCAACGTTGATTCTTTTCCCCCAATAGATTTTGATCAAGATTAAGTCTTTCAAAGATGGAAAACTCATAGCATGTCTTAAATTATCTTCTGGGTATATCTTAAAAATAAATTAATAAAAAAACTTATCCTTCCAAAACTGTCCAATCCCAGGGAAAAAAAATTCCCAAGAAACAAACAAAGGCTTAAAAAAAACCAAACCCACCTAGAGACAAACTTTACACAATCATATCTTAAGCAGTCTCTCAAAAGCAATTTAAAAATACCCAAAAATGACAGAAAATATGATCTCCTGACCTTAAGCAGAGTGTTTATGCCACTGCCTCTGCAATTGGGTCATAAGATTAACAGACATGGTGGCTTTTCTAGCTCAAAAGTGTATTACTCAGCAAGATTGACACGGAAAACAAAGTGTACAATTGAAACAGATCATGTTAAAATCTATCTTAGAGATTAGAAAGGGTTTTGACTAAATATAAAAAAAAAAAAAAAACAAAACAAAACAAAACAAAAACAAAAACAAACAAACAAACTTTCCCTAGAAACAAACAAAGGCTTAAAAAAAAAAAACCAAACCCACCTAGAGATCCACTTTACACAATCATATCTTAAGCAGTCTCTCAAAAGCAATTTAAAAATACCCAAAAAAGACAGAAAATATGATCTCCTAACCTTACGTTGATAAGCAGAGTGTTTATGCCACTGCCTCTGCAATTGGGTCATAAGATTAACAGACATGGTGGCTTTTCTAGCTCAAAAGTGTAAGCTTTATTACTCAGCAAGATTGACATGGAAAACAAAGTGTGCAATTGAAACAGATCATGTTAAAATCTATCTTAGAGATTAGAGAGGGTTTTGACTAAATAATTACAATATTAGAGATGTGTGAAATGCTAGTCAGAGATAAGGAATGGAAGGGAGGGAGGGATTACATTACAGGATGTCATATCTGAGTGAGGGTCTGAACCGACTCTGAACTCTGAACTTTGAAGTGTTGGTTGTGAAAAAAGAAATGCTCGTAAAAGTTAGCATAGTCCGATTTACTCGTGCCATAAAGGCACCCTTCACTTTCTTTTTAAAAATTTAATGGTCCTCTACCACATTGTTACTTCACATTAGACAAGCCCAAAACCAAAAGTAACCCAATATCAGAAATAGATTGCTGAACACCAAAATCAAATCCATACAACTGAAGTAAAGAAATGGGCTTCACACCCAAACTCGATCTTATCCAATCACTATCTACTTCCAATTTAAATTCTCTTTAACAAATCAATCTTGCTTCTACCTAATTACCTGTAACCTATATTATATCGTTCTAGTCGCAGTGGAACAGTTATCCTTAATTAAATGTATGCTAATTGGTTGATGAACTAGGATTTCTAAATTTATTACATTTAATTAACTAGAGCTAATATGGGATTAGAATAAGATTAATCGTAGTATGAATACTAATTAAGTCTTGTATTGTTGTGTCACATTCAATTAATAGTACACTATTTGCTCTCTTCTAACATTCTTCGTCAGTATATCTATATAACCCTTTCACAAAAAATTGGTTTCATCTGCCAAGAGTTATTCTGAATATGTTCATCGTTGACTGCTATGTGTATCTTGTTTATTTATATGGACAAGTACTCATTTTTTACATGAATAATTTCAAGTGGACTAAATGCCTTGTGGAGAAAAATAATAATTGGGATGACATGTATTCACGAGACACTAGCTTGAAAGGTAGCATTGTTGGGTCCGAAGGGCAGATTATACATGTTGTCCCAGAATGGCAGTGTCGTGTTGTTTGAAATAAGCAGCAGAGAGTGAATTTTGACTTCTATAGATTGAATACATGGAGAATAGCTTGGGATAAAATGAGCACTGAAGAGCTTAGAGGCATGAGTTAATTTTGGGTAGGGGTGTCAAATGGGTGGATTTGGGGTGGGTATAATTGGGTTGGTTATATAAAACCTATTTACCCATTAATCCATTTAATTAATTGTTTCTAACTCAAATTCAACTCAACCCAATTATTATGAGTAAACTCTCACTCATCCAATTACCCAGTTCTCAAAATTACCAAAATGCTATTAAAGTGAAAACTCCAACACTTTCTTGGATTTTCATTTCCACTCTCTCTGGTCTCCATTCTTGGGATTAAAAAATTCCACATCAACGCATCCACATCAGCAATTATATTAAAAATCCAAATAAAAAAATATTTTCTTTTCTTTTCTATTTTCTCTCACTTTTTGGGCAACCAAACAGTGCAACAAATACAAAAAAAAAAAAAAAAAAAAAAAAAAAAAAAAAAAAAAAAAAAAAAATCAGAATGACAGTGTCGTGTTGATTGAAATAAGCAGCAGAGAGTGCATTTTGACTTCTATAGATTGAATACAAGGAGAATAGCTTGGGATAAAATGAGCACTGATTTTGAGAATAGATTGACTTCTATACATTTTTTTGCAAGTCAGGTGGCTTGTGACCACCCTGGCTTGCATGTGGAGCTACCACTGGGTTTTTACAAGCTGAAGGAGGCTACAATTCATTTGTTTTGAAGAACACAGCGATGAGGAATGTGTACATGCTCCATTATGACGGAAATGGTTTTGTAATTGATGTCAACAATTTGGATCAGCATGATAGCGTGGTTCTGAGTCACAGTCTGGAACAAGATAAAAATTTCCATTGGGTTAGCTTGGGTGATTGAAATTGCTAACTAAATCAACCTTCATATCTTGTCCATTTAAATATGTTATGGAATTCATAAATAAATGTAAGACTAGTCCAGGACAACAATTTTTTTTTTTCAATTTCATTCTTTACATATTAGGGCCAGCCGGGAACTTAGAAATTTATTTCTTTTGATAATTAAATTAATAGCTAGTAGTTGTGGTATTTCTCTAGATGTGTTTTTTTCAATAAGTTTGCAAGATTTTCATAATGCTGATTTGCAATACTAGTCTCTATAATTGATCATTCTATTGTGTAGTCGGGCAGCCTTGCAGGGCGATTCCTGCAAATAATGTGTGGCTAAAGAGACTATCACACCATTGCCTTGTGGAAATTCTTGCACTGGTTATTGGAAGTCCGAACCTTTTATTGGCAATTTGGCACCTTATGAGGTTCCATATGCGTTTTGCACTCTGAAGAATGTGGAAATAAAAGAATTTCGTGGGTCGTGGTGCATTATTGGATGATTTCACAACTAAGATTATGTTGAATTAAAATGATGGAAGAATTTGTCAAAAAAATTTTATATCCAATAATCTATTATCATCCATATATGCTTCTTCATTTGGACATAAAGTTGTCTTTAGCTCTTCATAGATGGACAAGAGTCGTATACTCTTGAGTCTTGACCTTTCTTGAGGTCACTTTGATCCGTGTTTGACTTGATAGAGTACTTCACCATGTATGTAAATTATTTATATATATGTGTGTGTGTGTGTGTGTGTGTGTGTGTGTGTATTTGGATTGCTCTGTTATGGTAAACATTGGTTAACAATCCTTTTTGTTTTTTTGGTTCTTTCTATCAAAACTTCAGAAGCCTGTATTGACTGTAGTCAGTCTAGGCAAAGGGACCCATGCAATATAAAAGTAGCTGCTTTGATCCGGAAATGAATAATCCAAATATATTCCAGAGAGAATCCAGGCGCGCAACATTTCTTTGATAGTAAATAGGATCTTGACTTGAAGCTTATATGAGCTAAGCCATGCTTGGGGCTAGGTTCGTTTTGTCCTCATTGCATTTGCATTAGTGATAAATTGTCATCCATTGACAACGAAATGTGGAAATGTCTTCTCCCCAATTGACTCCCTTACCTCAATTCGACTCCAAAAGACAATATTTCATGTGAATGACACACATATATATATATTAACGCGTATTTAGCCATATGAACATAACAATCAACCATTTGAATCAATCATAGATTTTAACATGGTTCCCTCTGTATCCATTTCCATTCTGGTAGTACCGTGGGTTGTTTGCATCTTCATGCTTACCAAAACTCAGGTATTTGCAGTTGGCTTTGGGGCAACATCTGAATCATCCGCATTAGAACAAGAAAAGAAGTTTCTGCTAGAGAGTAAATGGTGGAATGACTATTCCAACGATAACTTAAGTCATTGCAAGTGGTATGGAATCAAATGCAATGATAGTGGAAGTATTACAGAAATTAACATGGATGGGGCCTATCTGGGGAATAAGTTCAGTAAATTCAACTTCTCTTCCTTCTCAAATTTAGTCCATCTTAATTTTTCTCGCACTCGACTCATGAGGAGCATCCCACATGAGATAGGTACCCTTTCGAAGCTCACCTACCTTGTTCCATCCCAAAATCATATTATCGGTGGGTTACCTCTTTCTCTTACAAACCTCACTCAATTAGTGACATTTAACATTTTCGATAATTTAATTACTGGTTCCATACCCAAAGAATTAGGAAATTTAAAGAATCTTCTTGATTTAATCCTAAGTAATAACCATTTCACCGGAACAATCCCTACAGGAATTGCACCACTAAAGAACCTATTATATTTGGACCTACGACAAAACAAGCTCACGGGTCTACTTCCTTCATCACTAGGTTATCTAACTAATTTGGCCTCGTTGTTTCTTTCTTCAAATCAGATCAATGGTTCCATTCCCCCAGAAATAGGCAACATAAAGAATTTGAATCTCTTGTACCTTGACAATAACAAACTCGTTGGTTTGATCCCTTTTTCTTTAGGTCATCTAACCAGTTTGGTCTCATTGTCTCTTTCTTCAAACTAGATCAATGGTTCTATTCCACTAGAAATAGGCAACATGAAGAAGTTGAGATATTTGTACCTTAATAATAACAGCACTGTTGGTGAAATCCCCTTAACTCTAGGTCATTTAACCAACTTGGAAACTTTGAAGCTTAATTGGAATCAAATTAGTGGATCCATCCCCAAAGAAATAACTCATTGCCCTCTTTTGTTCTTAGATCTAAGCCATAACTACTTTTCTAGAAGTGTTCCTTCTTGGATTGGAAACCATTTCCTAGTTGAGATGGACTTCAGCTACAATAACCTCACAAGTAATATTCCTTTTTCTATCAAAAATATACTCCATTTTAACTTGTCTTACAATTCTTTGAAGGGACAAATCCCAGGTATTTTATGTGGGAGTTTTGAAATATTTATAGGCAACAATGATTTAAAATTTGACAAGAAGGATTTTTAGTCAAAGATTTAGTTCCTTGCCCACCAACTTCTCAAACCATGCATCGAGTAAAAACTTCGATTCCCCTCATTGTTTTCCTTTTCCTCTCTCCTTGGGTATATTTTCCATTTCCGACACCAAGTTGGGAAACTAAAATCTGAATCAAGGGGAACAAAAAATGGGTATATGTTCTCAATATGGAATTATGATGGAAAAATTGCATACGAAGACATCATTAAAGCCACAAATGACTTCAACATTAGATATTGTATTGGAAAAGGCGGTTATGGTACTATTTACAAAGCGCAATTGCCTAGCGGCAAGGTGGTTGCCTTGAAAAAATTCATTGCTTAGAGACTGAGGACCCGACTTTTGACAAGAGTTTCAAGAACGCGGTTAAAATGTGGACAAAAATTCGACATCGGAACATTGTGAAACTTCATCGCTACTGTTTGCATAAATGATGCATTTTTTTTTTTTTTATATATCTATGAATACATGGAAAGGGGAAGCTTATTGCTTTGTATAAACTTAGTAAGTATGCCTTATGTTGGTGGGAACGAGTACAATCTGATAGAATCCGACAAGGTAAAGATAAAATTCGATCATGGCCAAGGATGAAAAAGATGCTTGCTATCAAATTTTATCCTTTGGATTGTGAAGAAATCTTGTCGTATACAATACAAGATTATTATTGGCCAAGAAATTCATACTTGAATTATTTTGAAGAGCCAAATATTCCACCGCTAAAGGAAGACTTACATGTTGAAGCAAATATTGTTCTTGAAGAATATGGAGAAGTCAAAGAAGAATCTAAAATCAAGATTGTAGAGGAGATTAATGAAGACCCCATTATAGAGAAAGATCTTAAAGTTGAGATAGTAGAGACCATTAAAGAAGAAATTATAGAGGAAGTTGTCAACGATCTCGATGAAATCAAGTTAGATGATTGCAACATTCAAACTTCTATTATTTTATTGAGAGACATCGAAACAAAGTTTATTGATTTTATTGGAGTAGAAAGATTTGACTTGATCATTGACTCTTATTTGGTGAATATTGCCAATTACATGAAGATCAAGGGAGAAGAAGTTCAAGTTGCCCAATTAATGAGTTTCAAGTTTGGCAAGAAGAAAAAGAAGATGAAGTATTCAAGGTATTTGTTCTCTTGGCATGGGAGATTTCAAATTTCAAAGATGAACTCGAGGACGAGTTTGTTTCAAGTGGAGGGGTCTGATGTAGGACACAATTTACTATTTAATTATTGTAAATTATTATTTTTGGTATTTTTATGTAAAAAAACGTTATTTTAGGTTTAGGTGATTTATTTCCTTGTTTTTAGGTGCATTTAATGCTTTTTAGGTCAAATTTGGTTCCTATTATGGTTAGGTATCAATTAGGAGTTATTTTAGATTATATTTTCTTGTTTGTCAAGTTTTAAGGAGCCCTTAAATAGGCCCCTAAGTCTGTAAACGTTTTTCATAGTTTATTATAAAAAAAAATTCAGACTTGTGTCTTTTGTGTTCTCTGGTGGATTCCAGACCTATTACCTTGTCGATTCAAGGAACCCCTCGTGGATTCGAGGTTTACTATCCAGGAACTAACAATTTAGTTTCTGTCTATCAAAGAGAGCATCGTGTGTGCTTCTCTTCAGGCTTCCGCGACATCACACATACATATATTTACGCGTATTTAGCCATATGAACTTAACAATCAACCATTTGAATCAATCATAGATTTTAACATGGTTCCCTCTGTATCCATTTCCATTCTGGTAGTAGCGTGGGTTGTTTGCATCTTCATGCTTACCAAAACTCAGGTATTTGCAGTTGGCTTTGTGGCAACATCTGAATCATCCGCATTAGAACAAGAAAAGAAGTTTCTGCTAGAGAGTAAATGGTGGAATGACTATTCCAACGATAACTTAAGTCATTGCAAGTGGTATGGAATCAAATGCAATGATAGTGGAAGTATTACAGAAATTAACATGGATGGGGCCTATCTGGGGAATAAGTTCAGTAAATTCAACTTCTCTTCCTTCTCAAATTTAGCCCATCTTAATTTTTCTCGCACTCGACTCATGAGGAGCATCCCACATGAGATAGGTACCCTTTCGAAGCTCACCTACCTTGATCCATCCCAAAATCATATTATCGGTGAGTTACCTCTTTCTCTTACAAACCTCACTCAATTAGTGACATTTAACATTTTCGATAATTTAATTACCGGTTCCATTCCCAAAGAATTAGGAAATTTAAAGAATCTTCTTGATTTAATCCAAAGTAATAACCATTTCACCAGAATAATCCCTACAGGAATTGGACTACTAAAGAACCTATTATATTTGGACCTACGACAAAACAAGCTCACGGGTGTACTTCCTTCATCACTAGGTTATCTAACTAATTTGGCCTCATTGTTTCTTTCTTCAAGCCAGATCAATGGTTCTATTCCCCCGGAAATAGGCAACATGAAGAATTTGAATCTCTTGTACCTTGACAATAACAAACTCGTCGGTTTGATCCCTTTTTCTTTAGGTCATCTAACCAGTTTGTTCTCATTGTCTCTTTCTTCAAACTAGATCAATGGTTCTATTCCACTAGAAATAGGCAACATGAAGAAGTTGAGATATTTGTACCTTAATAATAATAGCACTGTTGGTGAAATCCCCTTAACTCTAGGTCATTTAACCAACTTGGAAAGTTTGAAGCTTAATTGGAATCAAATTAGTGGATCCATCCCCAAAGAAATAACTCATTTGCCCTCTTTTGTTGTTAGATCTAAGCCATAACTACTTTTCTAGAAGTGTTCCTTCTTGGATTAGAACCATTTCCTAGTTGAGATGGACTTCAGCTACAATAACCTCACAAGTAATGTTCCTTTTTCTCTAAAAAATATACTCAATTTTAACTTGTCTTACAATTCTTTGGAGGGACAAATGCCAGGTATTTTATATGTGGAGAGTTTTGAAAGATTTATAGGCAACAAGGATTTAAATTTTGACAACAAGGATTTAGTCAAAGATTTAGTTCCTTGCCCTCCAACTTCTCAAACCATGCATCGAGTAAAAACTTCGGTTCCCCTCATTGTTTTCCTTTTTCTCTCTCCTTGGGTATATTTTCCATTTCCAACACCAAGTTGGGAAAATACAATCCGAGTCAAGGGGAACAAAATATTGTGATATGTCCTCAATATGGAATTATGATGGAAAAATTGCATATGAAGACATCACTAAAGCCACAAAGGACTTCAACTTTAGATATTGTATTGGAACAGACAGTTATGGTACTATTTACAAAGACGTAATTGCCTAGCGGCAAAGTGGTTGCCTTGAAAACATTCATCACTTAGAGACTGAAGACCCGACTTTTAACAAGAGTTTCAAGAATGAGGTTAAAATGTTGACAAAAATCCGACATCGGAACATTGTGAAACTTCATGGCTATTGGTTGTATAAATGATGCATTTTATATATATATCTATGAATACATGGAAAGGAGAAGCTTATTTTGTGTGCTAAATAATGATGTTGAAGTTGCGTAATTGGATTGGACAAAGAGGGTGAACATCATCAAAGACATAGCACATACCATATCTTACTTGCATCATGATTGTATCCCAATAATTGTTCAACGAGATATAAGCTGCAACAACATTTTATTGAACTTTGAGTTAGAGGCATTTGTCTCTGATTTCGGTACAGCTAGACTTCTTGATCCTAACTCCTCTAATCAAATTTTAGTTGCTAGAACTTATGGTTATATTGCTCCAAGTTATATATGCTCCAATTGAATTGTTTTTTTAATACTATATCTTATGTCTCCCCCATTTTCCAACGTATTATTTTAAAAGGTTAACTACGTGCCGCATTCCAAATAATCATGCAAGTTTGGTTACCTTATTGAGCAAGCAATCACTTCCACCATATAATTTTTGTGGAATGACAAGTTTGGCCAACCTTTCCATGAAGAAAACTTATAAAAACAAAATAAAAGAAAAGAGAAACAAAAATATTACGTTTCTAATAGCATTCTTTTTTTTTTCTCCTATGTGAAATTGGCATATACGGTAGTTTTGACTGAAAAATGTAATGTTTATAGTTTTGGTATGGTGGAATTAGAAATATTAATGGGAACACATCTAGGAGAACTCTTGACTACATTATCATCGTCATCATCTTGAAATATGATGTTAAATGAAATATTAGACTAATGCTTGCCACCTTCAAATCGTATAGTTGTACGGGATATTTTCTTTGTTACAACTATAGCATTTGCATGCTTATGCACCAAACCAAAGTCTCAGCCAACAATGAATTGGGTGTCCCAAGAATTTCCTTCTCGTAAGAAACCAATAGCCAAGCCCCTACATGCAGTTTCACTATGGCAGTTGAAGAACCAAGAAAATTATTTACTTGAAGGTATTGAAACTCAATCATGAAGTGCTTATTGTTAACTTTAGTAAGAAATTCTCTGATGAACATATATGAAAAGAAAATGTTGTGTACTAAAATAAGCTGTAAAAAATCATGTAATTCTGCATGGTATATCTGTTCTTCTTTACAATTTTAGCTTGTATTTTTCCTCATCAAATATAGTTCCTTACGTACCACTTATCTAATGCCACACATTGTGGAGATTGCAAAGACTCGTCCATATATTTGACCGCAAGAAGGACTTGCACGTAAACGTTGGTGATGGAGACTTAGGGTATATTTGGTAACTGGTTTTTCCAATTCTTTTCTGTTTCCAAAAACAATTTTCTATTTTTTAGACTAAAAAACTTGTTTGGCAACCCAAAATGGACAGAAAACAAAAACTGTTCTCAAAAATCAATTTGTGAAGGAAATTGAAAACATGCAAAAGACTGTTTTCAGTTTCTAGTTTTCAAAAGTCAATGAAAACACACATTTAATTTAATGAATCTATTTCATTTAATGGGTTAGCATTAAAGTTCTTAGTAACAACATATTTTAATATTTTTTTATTTTTTTCTTCAAGAAAATATTTTTTTTAATTTCAACTAACGTAACCAAACATATTTTTTATCTCAAAAATACAAAGAAATTGTTTTTTCTTTATAATCCTAAAAACAAGTTTCTGAAGAAAAAAAAAGGGTTACCAACCATAACCTTAATTTGGAAGTGATAGTAAGGCTTGACTCACACCGTTCACTATGGCATATTCTATCTTCAAACTTTTGACTTTCAAGATATCTGTCTACCTTAATGCGAAGAATTTTTTACTAATCATCTATATTTCTTCCTGATTCAATTGATTTTTTTTTTTTCTCTCATAATTTTTTTTCATGAATTCTTCATTCTAATTGACCTTGCATAATTTTGTATGTATTAAGTCAAACCTAATACTACGTACTTAATTAATTTTACAATACTCACATATCTTTAAATAATATATTTTAGCTTTTAGACACAAATTTTTATTCAGCGTATGTGTAAAAATATTAGCATAGTAATGATTTTTTATTTTTCATATCATTTGGGAGATTTGTAAGTAATTTCAACAATAATCCCAAAGTGAACATTAGCTCGTGTCCAATAGCTATATATAAGTATGTCACCTTAGGGTTTCTTTCTATTTAATTGGAGGATATGGCCTTATCAGTTATAAGTGAAGCGTGATCCATATGAACCTTGTGTAATGTACTCTGGGCATGATACGCCATATTCTCGCAATTAAAAATTGATATGTTTTAACTTTTAATTGTAAGAAATTTGATTCTAATGGTAGAATTTTCTTTAGGTTTGGGGGTTAACGGTTAACCCCTGTTTAATGCTTTATTTGGTAAATGTTAAATCTGTATCAATTGAAAATTTGAATTTATAATTGGCTAATTGAATATGTTAATTTAATTTCGTAGTAAATTCACCGAAGTGAACTGAATCCTTAATTTTCACTATCTGATTAATTTTTTGCTTTATTTCAAGATCAAAAGCCATTAGTCCGTAGACCAATCAACTAATCTTCTTCAGCTTTTCACTCGTATCAGACCTTAATATGTCCTTACTACTGTAACTTTCAGAATGATTGTGGCCTTAGTTCCGGTTCCGGCATATTTTATTCTGTCTGCCATCAATTTCAGCTTGCTAGCAAGGACCAATTTTAACAAGGATTAATCTCTTTATATATATATATATATATACAACAAGAATTAATCTCTAATTAACTTCCTTTTTTTTCTTTTTCTTTTTTGATAAGTAATCTCTAATAACTATAACAATGCTCTCTATAAAAAAAACTGTAACAATGCTAAAAGTACACATTAACACGAACCAGGACCCATGCATATTGTAAATAGGCTGATACAAATCCAACTATTTCCCCGTAGGCTTGTAATTCTAGATGCGCTACGAAGTTAAGCCCAAAGTAGTGTACACATTGAGAGCACCAGCACAGAGGAGGGCAGAGCTTTGGTCCAGTACTTTTTTTTTTTTTTTTAAGATAGAGTTTTAACCTATGGTATCCGCTCATGATGATAACTTTTTATTATCAGACCATGACACTAATCAATTTTTTGTGTAAGCGGAGATTAAATTCCAAATCTCTTATATTTGATCCAATACTCTAATCCCTTGAACGAATACAATATGTACACAGGGGTGGAGCCACCTTGTTCCCGTGGGGGGGGGGGGGGGGGGGGGGGGGTAAAAAAAAAAAAAAAAAAAAAAAAAAAAGAAAAAAAAAAGCCATTAGTCCGTAGACCAATCGACTAATCTTCTTCAGTTTTTCACTCGTATCAGACCTTAATATGTCCTTTCCACTTGCAACTTTCAGAATGATTGTGGCCTTAGTTCCAGTTCCGGCATATTTTATTTTCTGTTTGCCATCAATTTCAGCTTGCTAGCAAGAACCAATTTTAACAACGATTAATCTCTTTATATATATAAAACAAGAATTAATCTCTAATTAACTTCCTTTGTTTTTTTTTTTTTTTGATAAGTAATCTCTAATCTATATATATAATAATAGGTGAAGCAGAGAGAGAAAATCTAATTAGATTTCAATTGGATTTTCAATTTTGCGCCACTTGTCCTAACCAAAATTCAAAAAAAAATTAATTAGAATATAAATTTGATTTCAATTTTGTGTCATGTATCTTATCTAAATTTTCTAATTTTTGTGCCCAAATAAATGACGCATTAACATTTAACACGGAAGTCAAGAAAACCACAATGATAATGCTCATTGGCCTAAGTAAGAACATCTTACCTTCACACTTTTATGGAGATTATAAATTGAACTCCAATTTTGTGTCATGTATCTTATCTAAATTTTCTAATTTTTGTGCCCAAATACATGATGCATTAACATTTAACACGGAAGCCAAGAAAACCACAATAATAATACTCATTGGCCTAAGCAAGAACATCTCACCTGCACACTTTTATGGGTGATCTCAATAGAGTTTGGAGCTATTCTAATCCCACAACCAGAACCAAGGAGTCCAATGAGAAAGACTATAAAAGTAAAACATCATCTCCTCCTAATTCTATATCGTCATCCCATGTCTCCTCCTCTCTCAACCTCTACCAACTAGATCCACACACTGCCCTCTCCTCCTCCTTACGGATTTCTTAGAGTAAAGCCGGGTTCAAACATAATGTTTAATTCCACTTTTTCTTGCTTCACACTCTCATACATTAGCGCTTCATTGGCGCCTCCAAGAAGATTACAAGCTCAATGATCAGTTCTTATTTTTTAATAGTTTTTAGTGTGTCTAGATTAAAATTTTGTTAATTTATTAAAAGTGACAAAAATATAATCATATATATTATATTAAGTTGAAGTTCAATTTTAGAATTCAAATCGAATCAAATTAATTTCTAATTGTAGTTTAATTTTGTGCTATGTATCCAATTTTATTTTAAATGTTGGTGTTAAGTTACTTCCCTATCTGTCTACTGTAATTTTTTATTCAGATTGTTACAATTTAATCTAAAATTTTATTTGAATTTTCCTATTGTTGTTACTATCATATATTATCATTCCAATTGTTCAATTAGAATCTGAAATTGGAGTCCAATTTTACTATACACATGTACAATACACATGTACAATCTAATTATTTTTAATTTTGCTGTCATGTGCAGAAGCTAATGAGATGAAATTAATAACATATTAAACACTCATGCTTTGGGAATCGGTAGTACCAATCTAAATCCATTTAACCTGCTTCGTGATAATACAACTATGAAAGATGTATAAAAACACGCACAACCCCATCTCTCTATAAAAAGAAATTGGAGAGAATTTCTTTTATCAGTCATGGAACTTCAGAGGTTTTTTTTTCACACAAATGCCCATCATGTTACAAAATGACCCATCGTAAAACTACAAAATTAGTTCAACTCTAAGGGTATTTTTTTTTTAATTTTTTAAGCTACGAAAATTTCAATCACCAATAGAGATTGAAAATTCAAAAGCGTAAATGAATCTTTTTGATAAACATTGTCACCAAGGTTCATTTTTCTATGTAAAATATATATATTGCTAAGTTTTGTTAATGAAATTTTCTTGTTAATAATATAAATTTAGACTTAACTGAGCCTTTTAAATATAAATAAACTCATGATTAATAATATATTCATTTTCGTGCGGTAGCACGGGGCTACATACTAGTAACTATAACAAAGCTTTCTCTCTCTCTCAAAAAACTATAACAATGCTAACATGGACCAGGACCCATGCATATTGTAAATGGGCTGATACAAATCCAACTATTTTCTCGTAGGCTTGTAATTCTAGATGCACTACGAAGTTAAGCCCAAAGTACACAACAAGGGCACCAGCACAGAGGAGGGCAAAGGTTTGGTCTAATGCTCCAATCCATTGAACGAATATAATACACACGTCACCATTTTAGTCAAGGATTCAATGGCGACAAAGAGAAGTGAAAAAGAGAGATGGAATATTCTTATAATGGAATTTGGTTTTATTCTCAATTACATGCACGCACTTACCCATCCCAATTCCCATGTGACTTTTTCCCTGATGTGAAATTCACATGCCTCTTTCTTGAGATTAAAACACCGTGTGGACCTATGGTTGTCTTATAATCGGACCACACTACCACTACCTCCTTTTCTTTTCTTTTCTTTTCTTTTATTTTTTTTGAGAGAAACCACGTCCTCATATTAAACCTTTAATAAAGTGATCAAATTAATGTTGGGCTACGAGTGTTCAAATTTCTTCGTAACGAGTCAAGACTTGGAAATGCAACCTTCTCAGAAAGTCCGTTAGATACATTCAACCACATCACAATGTGAAAATATTTGCATTATGATATCGTAGAAATTTCCCGTATGAATTCATGGAATTAATACAGCGGTTTTATTTCAAGCATCTTTTGTGTACTTTCATAAGATTCACGTTGGTATACCTTGTAAGTTGTGGGTAAAAATATAATTTTAATGATTAGTTTAAATTAAAACCAATAACAACTTACCATTTAAATTTTATTTTGAAAATATTATTGATATAGTATTTTTTTGTTTTTTTAGATAAGTATCATGTGCACATAATATTATTGTATCTATTAGATTTAACATGCATTGAGAGCAAAGGCATTGCAGATGCAATATCTTACATGCATCATGATTGCATCCCAATACTTGTTAATCAAAATATAAGCAACAACAATACTTTATTGAACTCTGAGGTGGAGGCATTTGTCTCTGATTTTGGTAAAGCTAGACTTCTTGATCCTGACTCCTCCAATCAAACTTTAATTGCTTGGACTTGTGGTTATATTGCTCTGGGTGAATTGTTCTTCTCATACTATATCTTATATCTCCCCACTCTCCAACATATTATTTTAAAAAGTTAGCTATATGGGGGCATTCCGTATAATCATGCTAGATTGGTTACCTTGTTGTCTGTTATAATGAACTGAATCATCATGCATGGTAGCAAGCAATCACTTCGTATAATTACAGTATGAGAACCTATTTTTGGAAATTAGAGATGGTTCTTTGAGAACCTAGATTAAAAAGGATTTTGACTAAATAATTACAGTATTAGAGAGGTGTGTAATCCTTAGAGTCAAAGATAAGGAATGGAAGGGAGAAAGGGATCACACGTTAAATATAATGCCACATTAGCTGAAAACAATTTTGTTTTAAATAAATCAATTGGATGTTGGAATTATGGTTTATGGAGTCACCATCGATCATATATAACATTAATTAAATCTTTCGTAGTATTTCCAACAATCTTGATCATATGATTTTCGAAATCTCTCTCAATCAGTTCAATCTTGATCAAACACACCTTGCCTCAATCCTAGGTTAGCTATTATAAACTTCAAGTCAAAAATTAACAATTTCGTATTATTTCCCACTTATTACAAACCACAGTTCAAATTCAATAGGAAAGAACCAACTTATGCCGCACGTAATTTCCAATAATCACAAAAAAAAAAAAAAAAAAAAAAAAAATGCAAGAATGAAGGCCAGCATGAATCCTAAAAAAAAAAAAAAAAAGCTCGTGTCCAATAGCTATATATAAGTATGTCACCTTAGGGTTTCTTTCTATTTAATTGGAGGATATGGCCTTATCAGTTATAAGTGAAGCTTGATCCATATGAACCTTGTGTAATGTACCCTGGAGTCTGGGCATGATACGCCATATTCTCGCAATTAAAAATTGATATATTTTAATTGTAAAAAAATTTGATTCTAATGGTAAAATTTTCTTTACGTTTGGTTGTTAACGGTTAACCCCTGTTTAATGCTTTATTTGGTAAATGCTAAATCTGTATTAATTGAAAATTTGAATTTATAATTGGCTAATTGAATATGTTAATTTAATTTCGTAGTAAATTCACCGAGGTGAACTGAATCCTCAATTTTCACTATCTGATTAATTTTTTGCTTTAGTTCAAGATCAAAAGCCATTAGTCCGTAGACCAATCAACTAATCTTCTTCAGTTTTTCCTTTTTCACTCGTATCAGACCTTAATATGTCCTTACAACTTGTAACTTTCAGAATGGATTGTGGCCTTAGTTCCGGTTCCGGCATATTTTATTTTCTGTTCAGCTTGCTAGAAAGAACCAATTTTAACAAGGATTAATCTCTAATTAACTTCCTTCTTTTTTCTTTTTTTTTTTGATAAGTAATCTCTAATAACTATAACAATACTAAAAGTACACATTAACATGAACCAGGACCCATGCATTTTGTAAATGGGCTGATACAAATCCAAATATTTTCCCGTAGGCTTGGAATTCTACATGCAATACGAAGTGCCCAAAGTAGTGTACACATTGAGAGCACCAGCACAGAGGAGGGCAGAGCTTTGGTCCAATACTCTAATCCATTGAACGAATACAATATGTACTTAGGGGCGGAGCTTGCTCCTGGGGGGGCCATTGCCCTCCCAAAATTTTAAATCTTCTCCATAACATACAGAGCAAAAAGATACAGGCCCCTTCAAAAACATATAATCGGCCCCCCATTTACTCAGAATGTATAAACGGGGGGGAAAAGGCAAGGCTTCTTCACAAATAAAATAATAATTGAGCCATCCAATTATCCAAAGACTTGTATTTAATCAAATGAATAATGACCCACTCCCTTCAAATAGTATAGATGTCAACCCATACATTCTTCTCTTCATTCTCATTCTCAAGCTACGTGTCTTTTGCTTTTTCTCCTCAATATTGCTGCCAACCCCATTGATTAGTTGTTATTAACAAAAAAAAAAATGCTCATCTCAACACAACCAAACCAAGCTGCAAACCTTAACAGTTAGTAAAAAAAAATTGTTCATGTTTTTTTCATCTCTCCGCTCCTAAAATAATAGAGTGAACTTGAAAGTGTGAGTATGTGGGGTTGTGTTGGGAGGATAAGTCATTAAAAATAATAATAATAATAATATGAATCATGAGGTGGATGTTACTTAAAATAATAGTGGAATTTGTTTTTCTTGAATGTGAGTAACATCTATATAATTCAGTTTTTTTTTAAAGTTATTTTAGGTTAATTCTTGAGTCATATTAAAGCTAAAAGAAGTATGAGTAAACCAAAAACAAATGATGTAGTCTTTAAGAAAATTGATATTAGTCATTCAGAATTTAAGACACTTGTATCAATCAAAACAAAAAAAAAAAATTAATGCAAAATGTTCTTCTTTAATGATTTGATGATAATGGATGAATTTAAGATGCTTGTAACAAAATTCAGAATTTATAATTTGATGATAATAGATTAATTTTATTCTATGAAAGACTCATAGTAGACATAATTTTGATGCAAAATATTTTGTTTTTGTGTGGATATATTAACATTGATAATTTAATAAAAATACTATAACTCGGCCCTCTTAAGTAAAAAATCTTGGCTACACCCTTGTATTAGTATGTACACATGACCAATTTTGAACACGTTACCATTTTAGTCAAGGATTCAATGGCGAGAAAGAGGAGTGTAAAAGAGAGATGGAATATTCTTATAACGGAATTTGGTTTTGTTCTCAATTACATGCAAGCACTTACCCATCCTAAATCCCATGTGACTTCCCTCATGTGAAATTCACGTGCCTCTTTTTTTGAGATAAAAAGTTAAAGGATAAAACTTAGATATAGTACCTTAGATACTGTTCCTTAAGTTCCCTTTTTAAAATTCAACCACATGACTACTTAACTAAAAAATACACTTCCATCCCATATGAAAAAATCCACATTGTAGAATCTTAAGAGGAGAACCTAAAAAACAACACCTAAGTACTGTACCTAAATCTTGCTCAAAGTTAAAACACCGTGTGGACCTATGGTTGTCTTATAATCGTACCACACTAACACTATCTCCCCATGCTAAATTGGTTACCTTGTTGTTTGATATAATGAACTGAATCATCATGCATGGTAGCAAGCAATCACTCCGTATAATTACAGTATGAGAATCTATTTTCAGAGATTAGAGATGGTTTTTTGAGAACCTAGATTAAAAAGGATTTTGACTAAACAATTACAGTAGAGAGATGTGTAATCCTTAGAGTCAAAGATAAGGAATGGAAGGGAGAAAGGGATAACACGTTAAATATAATGCCACATTAGCCGAAAACAATGTGGTTTTAAATAAATCAATTGAACGTTGGAATTATGGTTTATGGAGTCACTATCGATCATATATAACTTTAATTAAATCTTTCATAGTATTTCCAACAATCTTGATCATATGATTTTCGACATCTCTCTCAATCAATTCAATCTTGATCAAACACTACACCTTGCCCCAATCCTGGGTTAGCTATTATAAACTTCGAGTCAAAAATTAACAATTTCGTTTTCTTTCTCATTTATTACAAACCACAAATCAATTTCAATAGGAAAGGACCAACTTATTCCGCACGTAACTTCCAATAATAATTAAAAAAAAAAAAAAAAAAATGCAAGAACGAAGGCTAGCTGCTAGCATGAATCCAGCCAGTAAAAAAATCCAGCTCCCCCTGATGGTTCTACCTTGATCTGTGGTTGAATGTATACATATATAAAAGCAAAATGTTAAAGTAAACCCTGGGTTATCTTATATCTCCCCATGCTAAATTGGTTACCTTGTTTGTTATTGTTAGGTTCTAAGACCTTAGGGACTAATGTATTAGAACTTCAATTTGTATTATGTTGGCAAACCATGATCAAAACATAGAGTCTAGGTTTAGACTTGCTCAAAGTATGTTTATTTGTAAAATTAGAATCGAGTGATCGCAGAATTTATTGGACTAAATCTGCAAGGCTTGATCAATCGAACCACGTGCAGATTTATTTTTCTGCAGAATTCTAATTCAACCCAAACTCTACTTAAACGTATTTATTTGACAGTAACAGGATCATGACTTGAAGTTAATAAGAGCTAACCCATGATTGGGGGTAGATGAGTTTCGTCCTCATTGCATTTGCATGGGTGGTTCCCCTTCTTTGACAAGTCGCCAGTAATAAGTTGTGTACGACTTCTCGCTGCAAGTTGCAACTGAAGTTTTTGCTTTATCAGAGCACCAATTAATCCCCTCGGTCACTAATCAGATTTTTAACTCAAGCGAATTTTAATTTTCAATTATCCTATAATGTATAAAAATAAATATACATAAAAACTTGACAATGACCTATGGCTTAGGAATGTGTGGACACAGACACAAGTACGGGTATGGGTACAATACAAAGATACGAGTAATTTTTGAAAAATTATAACATGATACAAAAAAGAAGACACCGTTACAACACATATACAAAACGGATATAACATAGGTTCAACACCCCAAATAAAGTGTCTGTGCATCCTAGCCAATGGCTATGATCCCATACTAAAAAAATTCCTAACAGTAATGACCTAGTTTAACTAGGCTTAATCTCCGATAACTATAAAAATGCTAACATGAATCCAACCCATGCATAGAGGAATATAGAACTTAAAAGGCTTCTTTCAGTGGAATTTGTTTTTGTTTTAGATTATATGCGCAGGCACTTACCCATACCATGTTTGTTCGTCCCTGACGTGAAATTTACATGCCTTTCTCATATTCCAATATTATTAGTATTTGGTTGGATCGCAATTATAAGATTAAAGCACCGTGTGGACCTTTGGTAAAAGTAACAAAATCAAGACTAGGAAATGCAAGCTTCTCAGAAAATCCGATAGATACATTAATTCAATCAAATCACAATGTGGAAATATAGTTGTATTTTCATTAATTCAATCACATCACAATGTGGAAATATAGTTGCACTATGATAATGAAGAAATTTCCGGGAAGAATACATGGAATCCAGCGGTTTGATTGCGAGAATCTTTTCTACACTTAAATATGATTCACCTTGGTATTCTTTGGAAGTCAAAAAAAATGAAGATACCCACTATATATTCACCCTCTGGCTGTGTCTCACTTACTAAAGTGTGTTGTGCCATGGATATAAAAATCGACCGTTTGCCATTACACTACTCATCAATCATACACTTCAACATGGCTTCCAAAGTTTCCATTTCCGTTCTGGTAGTATCATGGGTCCTTTGTGTCTTCATGCATTCCACAAATATGTTTATTGCAGCTGCCTCGGTGGCAGCATCTGAATCATCACTAGAGGGAGAGGCGAAGGCTCCGCGGGAGAGTTGGTGGTGGAGTGGTCTCTCCAACGAAACGTCCTTAAATCATTGCAAGTGGAAAGGAATAGAATGCAATGACGGTGTAAGCATTATAGGGATTTGTTAGAAATACTGAAACGTAGTATTGTATTTCATAATGAAGGAATATACATCCAATGCCTTTATATAGGAGGCATATGTGTGCGATACAAGTAAAGTGTAGTACAAGTACAAGTTTGCTATACAAGTAAAGTAGTTGAGCCTAAAGCCCATAACATAATATACATTAACAGCCCCCCTCAAACTCAAGGTGGATGTGAGACCAGCTTGAGGTTGTCAACCAAATCACGAGTGCGCCCCTTAGGAAGTGCCTTGGTGAAGATATCTGCAAGTTGATCTTTGGAGGAGACGGAGAAAAACTTGAGAGCACCATGAACAACATGAGAACGGGTAAAATGACAATCAATCTCGATGTGTTTAGTCCGTTCATGGAAGACATCATTGTGAGCAATATGAATGGCACTCTGGTTATCACAATAAAGGGGAGTAGCAGAGGATGTGGACACACCCAAATCCTTAAGAAGCCATCGTAGTCAAAGGAGCTCAGAGGTGGTGTCAGCAAGAGTACGATATTCTGCTTCAGTACTGGAGCGGGCCACGAAAGTTTGTTTCTTACTTCGCCAAGAAATCAAAGAAGAACCAAGGAGAAAGCAATAACCTATAGTGGACCTGCGATCAGTGGGATCTCCTACCCAATCAGCATCAGAGAATGCACGAAGTACAAGAGGAGACTGAGCTGAGTAGAAAAGGCTGTGGAAGAGAGAGCCCTTCAAGTATCGTAGAATGCGCAGAACAGCAGCATAGTGAGTCGATCATGGAGCAGACAGATACTGGCTCACCTAATGAACAGCATAAGAAATGTCTGGACGAGTAACTGTGAGATAAACTAGGCTGCCAACCAATCGTCTGTGAAGAGAGGGATTAGACAATGGTTTCTCCCCCGAGGGTGTCAGATGCGCATTAAGTTCAACTGGAGTGTCAACAGCCTTGCTGTCAGTGAGTCCAGCTTGAGATAAAAGGTTAGATGCATACTTGGCTTGAGCAATATAAATACCATCTGTGGAACGAGTGATCTCAAGACCCAAGAAATAGCTGAGATGTCCAAGGTCTTTCATCTCAAACTGCTGACTAAGAAAATCCTTGAGTTCTTGAATGCCACTGAGGTCATCGCTAGTTATGATCATATCATCCAGATATAGAAGAAGCAAAATGGTGTCTTTATCATTGCGACGAAGAAATAAAACAGAATCATAAGGACTGGCAGTGTAACCCAAGCGAAAGATGGTAGAGCTGAACTTGGCAAACCAAGCTCGTGGAGCTTGTTTAAGGCCATAAAGTGCACGTCAAAGGCGACAAACCTTGTTTGGTTCAACAGAAAAACCAGGAGGAGGTTGCATATAGACTTCTTCATGCAGATCCCCATTAAGGAAGGCATTTTTAACATCCATCAGAAAAAGGTCTCATTTACTAGCAGCGACAACAGCTAAAAGGGTACGAACAGAGGAGATACGGGCAATTAGAGCAAAAGTCTCTTCATAATCAATCCCATACTCCTGTGTAAAACCTTTTGCAACAAGAAGAGCCTTGTAGCGCTCGATGGACCCATCAGAGCGAGTCTTGATCTCATAGATCCACTTACAATCAACCACAGACTAACTAGGAGGGAGAGTAACCAGATCCCAAGTATGGTTTTTGGTTAATGCATCAATTTCCTCTTTCATTGCAATCTGCCATAAAGGGTCAGTAGAGGCCTCACGATAGGTTTGAGGCTCATGAAGTGTAGCAAGGGCAATGTAACAGTGATAGTCAAGCAAATGTGCAGGAATGGATCTTACCCAGGTTGAGTGGCGAGGTGGTATGTCTTGTGGAGGATCTTCAGGCGGAGCAGGAGCAGGGGACCTAGGCTCAAGGTGGGGTAGCTCGTCATCAACCTGTTCATCTACAACCTGTCTAGGAGAATCATCAAAAATATTTGGAGATTGAATAGAGAAGTCCAAAGGAGGATCAAGAGTATCTGTAAAAGGAACTAGAGACTCATCTGGAAATATTTCTAAAACAGAAGAGTTAGTTAGGGAAGAAAGAAAGTGAGAGAGTTCAACAAACAAGCGGTGTTCCCAAAAGACAACATTACGGGAAACACGAAGACGATGAGAGACAGGATCATAGCACCGATACCCTTTTTGAGTTTCACCATAACCAAGGAAACAACAAAGTCTAGATCGAGGCTTAAGTTTGTTATGCTCATGAGGCTGAAAAAGAATAAAACAAGCAGATCCGAAGGAGCGAAGGTAATGATAGTCAGGGGGTGACCCAAAAAGGCACTCATACAGAGTCTGATTATAGATGACAGTGCTTGGAATTAGATTAATGGCATGAACAGCATGAAGAGCAGCTTCACCCCAAAATGGGGCAGGAACTTTGGCAGAAAGAAGAAGAGCACGGACAGTGTCAAGAATATGACGAAGTTTTCTTTCGGCTCGACCATTTTGTTGAGAGGTGCCTAGACAAGTTAGATGATGTACAGTGCCATAGGAATGTAACAGAGCTTGAAAAGCATATTGAGTATATTCAAGAGCATTATCAGAATGAAAAGTTTTGATATGTTTGGAGAATTGTGTTTCAACCATTTTTGAAAAGTTACTGTATATTGGTAAAATTTCAGAACAAGATTTCATAGGAAAGATCCAAATATAACAAGAATAATCATCAATAAAAACAACAAAATAACGAGATCCACCAATACTAGTAACAGGAAAAGGTCCCCAAACATCAGAATGAATTAACTCAAAAATACTATTAGAGATAGATTCACTATTATTGAAAGGTAAAGCTGGTTGTTTTCCTAACTGGCATGAAGTACAATCAAAATTGTCTTTGGACATAGAACCCAACAGACCCTTAGAAGCTAACTGTTGTACCCGAGTAGATGAGGCATGACCAAGACGAGAATGCCAAAGTGCGAGAGAAGGTAAGGAAGAAACTGCAGCAGCTACAACAGCAATAGAGAAAGGAGCAACAGGTGGAAGATGAAGATTGTCCACGGGAAACATACGCCCAACCCTAGGACCGGTCCCAAGCTCTTTCCTCGTCGTCGGATCCTGCACAATACACCCAGAATAGTCAAAAATAAGGCGACATCCTAGTTCAGCTAATTGTCCCACAGAGCACAAATTATAGGATAGGTTGTTGGTTAAATCTGGTTTTATATCTCATACAAAACACACAGCGGAAGCAATAAACAAAGATCTATTTCATTCATGATTGATAACTTGCACTATATAAATTCCAGAATTTAAGAACAAGATAGAGTACCTTGGTGTGGAGAAATTCAAAACAAAAGATTATAAGTACTTGAGAATACTTTTAATCTTCACTCCAATTCCACTTTACGCCCAAGAAATGTGGTTTCTCAATCAGTTACCAAGGGAGAATAATTGAGTGGCTTCACTCGCACATACACACCACTTTACAATGGTGTCTCACTTTTTTCTCTTTCTCTAATAATAAAATTATGTATGTCACTCCCTTTATATATAACTGATTATCTAATTGGGCCAGCCTAATGGGCCTTTCCAATTGGGCTTTAGTGTGTGGCTTAGAGTGAGACCAAAATGGACCAATAAGACACTAGTTCCAATGGGCCTTGGGCTTTTCTGTCAACTCTTGACAAGTCCAAAGTTACCATTAATTATATTTAATACCACTATATAAATATAATTGCACTCTAGGCCTTATTAATTAATTATATCCCAAGACTTTATTATACATGCAACCCCTTCATAAAATATTTGTATTAATACAAAGTCATGAATGTAGACTGTCACTTTGTAAATTACTACATCTTAATCCTTGAATACTCAGTTTAATCCTTTTAAGTTATTCATTATATATTTATGAAATCCAATTTCATAAATATATACTTTAGTAATTTCTTACCAAAGTGGTTAGGCCTAACTCTCTGAATAACTAAACCCATTAAACTTATCTCAAGGGAGTATTTTATATCTCTGTTAAGAGATTATGAATTCCACATTGAGAATATATGTTCCATCAACACGAAATGTGGCTGCCCAACATACTGAGGTTTTAACCGTTACTTTAGATCTCACTCTTGATATATCAAAGCAACCTACACTTCATGATTAGGTCCATTATTCTCTCAGGATTAAGAGTTCATGCAAATATAAGTCGTGAGATTTATTATTCAATTGACAGTCATTAGGAGAATAATAAATCTCACAGCGGTCCAATTCAATATGTCTTAACTCTTAAAACATATTAACACATTAACTAGAAGTCTTCACTTCCATGATCAAGACAAATCATCTTAGTTGATATGTTATAGTTTTCGCAGATGAAATGCCCAATTTCATCACTGACTATGAACTAAAATTCTGAGTTTACAAAGAACTTGTAACTTATATCTTCTGTGACTAAATCACATAAATCACATACTATGCATCTCATGGACTAAATGATAATGTCCGAATATTCATGTTACCATTATTTTAGGTAATAATAAAATAACTTTATTAATTACAATATTAAGTCATACATCATGTCATACATAATGTCATACTTAATATCATACATAGCATTATACAATAGGGCACTAATCCCAACATAGGTCAGGTACATAGAAGACCCCAAGAACAGAAATGTTAGATGTCGAAACAAAACCTAAACTATTCCCATGCATGGTGGAACCATCAGCTATATGAATATTAAGAGGATGTGGTGCAGGGTCAAGTTTGGAGAATAAGGATGAGTGAGGTGTCATGTGATTGCAACAGACAGAATCAAAAAGCCAAGTTTGAGACTTACCAGGCAGAACTGAGAGAGCAGTGGAAAGAGATGCATTACCAGCCATACGAACAGCCTGAGCTATGATCTCCTGTAGTTCAGTGGGGGAGAGGTTGATAGTGGATCCAGAAGACTGGGACTCAGCTGAAATGGAAGGCATCGGCGAAGTAGGCTCAGTATTAGCAACAGCAATAGTAGATTTGTTGCGACGGTAACAAGTCTCAATGGTGTGGCCAGGACGCTAGCAATAATTGCAGAACTTCTTGTTGGTCTGCTTGCGACGATTACTAAAGCCAGAGGAATCACCTGATTGTTGAGGTTGCTCAATGGTAGGAGTAGAAGGAGTAATAGCCAAAACATTGAACTTATTCTGGGCTTGAAGGGTTGCAAGCCGAGCTTCTTCTCTAACCAACTCGTTTATAGCAGTATCAAGAGAGGGAAGAGGACTGCGATTAAGAAGCTGACCTCGGATGGGCTCAAAGTCCTTGTGGAGTGACATCAGAAATTCATAGAGAAGAAATTCATCTCTAACTGTAGCATATTGCTGAGCATCTTTTGAACATGCCCAAATTTGATCAGAAAGGTCAATTTGGTCCCAAATGAAGCGAAGCTGATCATAGTAGTCATTGATGGATTGCCCTGGTCCTTGTCGAAGTTAATGCAATTCAACTACCAACTGATATTTCATGGATCCGTGAGTAGTGGAGTACCTTTTGGCCAACATATCCCATGCTGATTTTGCATCATCAAAGCTGCCCAACAGATTGGAGATGGAGGGAATGGAAGTGTTCCGAATCCATGTGAGGATCATGTGGTTGTGACTATCCCATTCAATCATGCAACCAAGGAAGTCAGCATCCTCTTCACTTGCTCCCTTGACAGGAATGGTAATTGCACCAGTACAGTAATGCCAGAGCATGCGACCCTTAAGAAAACTGCGCATAACTTGAGACCAAGATAAGTAATTCTTGTTCCCCTCCAATACAGTATTGATGGGGCGAGGAAGAAAAACATCCTTTTTATTCATTTAGAAACACAATATGGAAAAACAAACTGCAAAAATGAAATCTACGCGAAAAACTGGGTAAGGAGAACCTAGACTGAAAAAGTCAACGGTCAATGTCAACGGTCAATGGCCCGGTCAAAGTCAACGGTCAATGGTGGTCAACGATCAGCGTAGATGACGTCAGCAGGATGACGTGGCGATGACGTCAGCAGGTGACAGGATGCTGACGTAAGCTAGGGCTGATGTGGCACTGATGACGTCACTGGTGACGTCAGCTTGAATGAGAATGGCGCATGTGGTGCGTGGAGCGCAGACGCAGAAGCTTCAGGTGGCGCATGCGGGCGTGTGGGCACTCCGATGACTGCGAGACTTTCACCAACAGGTAGGTCGTTGCTTGCTCACTCCCAAGTGCAGGAGATCGTAGCAATATAATTCTCGGAGTATTGAGGTTGAACCACAAGGAGCAGGATAAATTCAAAGACAATATAATTAAACAGTAATTTGGGTGAAGAAGAAAAATATTTTTGCTTGGTGATTGTTAACAAGAATAATAATAAAAACTGATTTAAATCAATAATGTAAATACTAGGGCATCGGGGTGTTTCCCTATATCGATATGAAATTCTTTGTGATCTAAGAAAATATATATTTCATAATTGATTTTTCTTATAAAATTAAAAATTTATGATTCGGTTGAACTGAGACAATTCAAGAACGCATGATAACCTCGATTAATAATGCGGTTAGAAAAGTTTTCAGAAAAACCCATTCACTTTAAAACATGATTTCTATTTGAAACTATTAGAAATTCCTCTAAACAATAAGAAAAACATGATTGAACTTATTGAAAGCATGGAAGAACTAATACATCAAAAGAAATCTAATTGAACAATCAAATATGTCATTGATAAAATCCTAGAAAGAATCACATTGAATATTCATACCGTAGAGAAGAAACATAACCCCTAGCCCTGGCAAAGAGTTTAGGCTGCCATTAAAGAAAGAAAAATACAAGGTTTTCTTTGCCAAAATTCGTTCTCACCGCCTCCCTCTGAAACCCTAATGTCTAAGTGTCCAAAGAAAATAAAACTTTTCACTATTTAAATTTACGTCCAGGTTTACAGCGGTAACTTGTGAGTTAATTTCTGCCTTCCAAAGTTGATAATTTTGAAAAACTCAAAACTGGAAAGTTGTAGATATTTAAGTCACGGTTCCAACCCATCTGACCTTGTGTCAATTGGATTTTTGAGGAGAGAGATACGCCCAAAATACTGATCAGTGCTCAAATCAGATTTTTCCTTTTCAGATTCTGCCTCTTTGATTTTTTTCCTTATTTGAAGCTTCCAATCATGTTAGATGATCCAAGCACTCCAGCTGCACCTCCTTAGACATTTAGGCATGGTCCTTTAGCTCCACTTTAATTCTAGTTTGACCTCCATTCTCTCACAAATTCCTGTAAACTTATCTTTCTCACATGATTTCCTAAAAGTAGAAAATTACACACAATGAATAGCATCTTATTCAAGAAATTATGTAAAGATAAATAATAGGGACTAATACAAATCATGGCTTAATTATACAAATTAAGCATAGTAATAAGGAGATAACGCCTACATAAATATATAACAAGTACACATTTTAAGGCGTTATCACACCCCCCAACTTAAATCTTGCTAGTCCCTAGCAATCCACAAAGCACCCATGTCTACTAAAAGTGAAAAATTAAAACTAAAATACAAGCCACTTTCGTAGGCTACACGACTGCACTTCCCATGTNGGACAAAAATAAGTAAGATCATGGTATATCTCCCCATAATGTTTCCAGTAGTCAACCAAAAAATATAGAGATCTTTTATAAAACTGAAGCATATGAGAGAAATTTAAGAGTTCAAACAAAGATATACTCTCACAAAGAAAAGTAAGGCTCAAAAACTCTCCTATGGGTTGAGTTTTAGCTTATATCTAGCTTGTTCATGATCCATACATATCCAACATCCAACTGTCTGCTAACCTGGCTATTGTGCTCCAAAGTTTCCAATTGTGTTCTTCATGAAAGAGTCTTAATATAACAAATAGTATAACCAATTCAGCATTATTCATTCCATCACATGATATAAAAATAAAGCTTATAACTCTTCTGCATTCAAATTCAAGGTTTTTATTTTTTATTTTTTTTATTTTTAATAATTGAAAAGTTGCAACCAAAAAGAAAGGAAAAAAAAAAATCATGCAAGGTGTAGCAAAATGTGTAGACCTCTCTTCTCAACTAAAATATTGCATTGTCCTCAATGTATCAAAGCCAAAATAAATTCAAGTATAAAGGGAAGAAGTTACCTTAAGCATTTGAATTTTTTTTTTTTTTTTTTGAAATGTCTTTCGCACCTACAAATGTTAGCTCACAAAAGAAAAATAATAACAAAACAAAACAAAAAAAAAAAAAAAACAAAAAGCAAAAACAAAAACAAAAACAAAAGGCAAAAAGAAAAAAAAAATTAAAACAAATATGGTACAACTTCATAAGGCTCTTTCAGAGTTCACGTAGCATCCCAATAGGCAGGGATCTCCAGTGACATAGACTTCTCCTCTGGTATGACTCCCCCTAAGAATGGTTTTACCCTTTGTCCATTTACTTTCAAAATCCTACCATCCTTAGGGTCCTCAACTATTACAGTTTCATGGTTAAACACTTCCCTTGCAATGAAAGGGTCATCCCACCTAGGTTTTAACTTACCTGGGCCTAAATATGCATATTTAAGACCACCGGGCAGCGGCTTAAACTCCAGTTGTGGTGCCTCTTCACTTGAATGCACGAGTTTTTTTTCATTTTCTAGTAACTCCTCAAAGTAAGGCTTCCATCCTTTATTAATTGCCATCATCTGTTGTTCTTCCAAAACTTGTGAGGAATCCAACAAAGAAAAATTTTCAGATACATGAATATCACATTCTAAATCATAAGAATCAACAGAATTATTAAGAAGAGTTTTAAGAGGATCAGAAAAAAAATTCTTATTAAATTCTTCTTGAACCACCGCCTCAATGAGGTTCACATAAGCACAATCATCATCCTCATGTGGTTGTTTAGCCACATGAAATATGTTTAGCTCCAAAGTCATGGAACCAAAAGTGAGTTGCATCCTTCTATTCCTGCAATTAATTAAAGCATTAGCTGTGGCAAGAAAAGGTCTACCCAAAATAATAGGGGTATGAACACTAGGATGTAAAACAGGTTGGTAATCTAGAACAATAAAATCAACAAGATAATAAAATTGTTTAATTTTCACCAACACATCCTCAACAATCCCTCTTAGTTCCTTTACAGAGTGATCAGCCAACTGTAAAGTTATTGAAGTAGGTTTCAACTCACCAAATCCAAGTTTTTGATATATACTGAAAGGGATCAAATTAACACTTGCCCCAAGATCTAGTAATTCGTGCTCCATGATGTAATCTCCAATAATACAAGAGATTGTAGGACAACCTGGATCCTTATACTTTGGTGGGGTCTTATGTTGAATAACTGAACTTGCCTATTCTGTTAGGAATGCGGTCTTCTTCACATAATGCTTTCTCTTGATGGTGCATAAGTCCTTAATTACCTTGGCATATGCAAGCACTTGCTTGATAACATGCAATAATGGCAAATTTATCTTGACTTGATGAAAATGCTCTAATATCTCAGATGCAGTGTCCAATTTCCTAGGTAATTTTAAGGCTTGTGGAAATGGTGGAGGGACTGGGCATTGTTCAATTTCACCAAATTCAAGTGACTTAGTTTCATCCTTCTCTTTTTCAACTGGGGTTTCCTTAGATTTCTTAGTTACTAAAGGAGAACTTTTATCAATCTCTTTACCACTCCTCAAAATGGTCATAGCTTTTACTTCCTCATGTTTATCCTTAGAGCCAATTTTTAGATTTTGATTGATGGGATTAGGTTGAGTTTGGGAAGGAAGCTTCCCTCTCTCTATCACACTCAATGAATTTGTAAGCCCAGTTATATGACTCTTGGTCTCTCTTACCTCTTCATCTAGCCTAGTGAGCATGGATTCAAACTTTTGATTTTGCTCACTTTGCCTTTGAATGAAAGTACTAAGTGCATCCTCCAAGGAAGGTCTAGATGATGATGATGCATGTGGTGAATTAAAATTCCTTGGAGCAGGAGGATTCAACACATTGTCACTCTTATAACTCAAATACGGATGGTTTTGCATATTTGGGTTATAATTGTTAGAATATGAAGAATTATTTGGCCAATATGAATTAAATGGATGTACTTGTTCTTCTGGCACATTCAAGAATGATGAAAGTGATGCACATTCATTTGTAGCATGGCTTATCTCATGACAGATTTTACACACCTCCATTGGGTCCTCTCTAAAGGTAGCACTAACACTCCCACTTCCTTTTATTTTGAGTGCTTCAATTTCTTTAGTTAACATGTTAATTTTTGCACTCATGTTATCATCTTCCCTTAACTTGAAAACACTTCCACTAGAAGTGGTAGTGTTAGTTCTAGTCCTATCAGTGGAGTCCATAGGGCTAGGTCCAGTCCATGTGTTAGAGTTTTCAGCTATCTCATCAAGATAATCCATTGCATCTTCGGGTTCTTTTTGTAAAAAGTCCCCTCCACATAAGAGTTGAATAAATTGTCGGTCCCTAGGTGTAAGTCCTTCATAAAAATAGCTAACTAATCTCCAATCTTGATACCCATGATTTTGGCAGAAATTGAAAAGATCTTTGTACCTTTCCCAAGCTTGGTATAAGGTCTCATTTTCGCCTTGGACAAAACTAGCTATCCTTCTTTTTACTTGCTGGACTTTGTGGGGAGGAAAGTGTTTCTTAAAAAACTCTTTGGCCATCTCCCCCCAACTACCTATAGACCTAGGTTTCAAGGTGTAAAGCCAACTTCTTGCCTTATCCTTAAGAGAAAAAGGAAGAAACGTAACTTAGCAGTCTCAATAACATTTTGTGCATAGAAACTACTAATTAACTCTTCAAAAGCTCTAACATGGACATAAGGATTTTTATTTTCTTGTCCCCTAAAGTCAGGAAGTATTGCTAATAAACCTTGTTTCAGTTCTACATGTGGTGCATTAGGTGGAAACATGATGCATGAAGGAACAAAATTTTGTGTGGGATGCAACAATTCATACATAGTTCTTCTATTCTCCTCATGATTATTACGTGTTTCATCACCCACGATTGATGAAGAAGGTGAAGGCAAAGGTGTGTCAAAAAGATTACCAAAATAAGTTTCAAAAATTTCTAATCTACCTCTCTTGTTTCTAACCCAAATGCTCATGTAACAATGAATCCACAATAAAATAAAATAAAATAAAAACAAACAAAAAAATAAAAACAAAAAAAAGGGAAAAAAAAATGGAACGAAGTTACCAATAGAAAAATTTCCACCAGCTATGCTTTGCTCCAAAAAAAAAAAAAAAAAATTGCCTCTGAACACGCAACAGCTCCTCGGCAACGGCGCCAAAATTGCTTCTCACTCCCAAGTGCAGGAGATCGTAGCAATATAATTCTCAGAGTACCGAGGTAGAACCACAAGGAGCAGGATAGATTCAAAGACAATAAAATTAAATAACAATTTGGGTGAAGAAGAAAAATACTTTTGCTAGGTGATTGTTAACAAGAATAATAATAAAAATTGATTTAAATCAATAATGTAAATACTAGGGCATCGGGGTGTTTCCTTATATCGATATGAATTTTTTTGTGATCTAAGAAAATATCTATTTCATAATTGATTGTTCTTATATAATTAAAAACTTATGATTCGGTTGAACTGAGACAATTCAAGAACGCATGATAACCTCGATTAATAATGCGGTTAGAAAAGTTTTCAAAAAAACCCATTCACTTTAAAACCTGATTTCTATTTGAAACTATTAGAAATTCCTCTAAACAATAAGAAAAACATGATTGAACTTATTGAAAGCATGGAAGAACTAATACATCAAAAGAAATCTAATTGAACAATCAAATATGTTATTGATAAAATCTTAAAAAGAATCACATTGAATATTCATACCGTATAGAAGAAACATACCCCTAGCCCTAGCAAAGAGTTTAGGCTGCCATTAGAGAAAGGAAAATACAAGTTTTTCTCTGCCAAAATTCGTTCTCACAGCCTTCCTTCTAAAACCCTAATATCTAAGTGTCCAAAGAAAATAAAACCTTTCCCTATTTAAATTTCCGTCCAGGTTTACAGCAGTAACTTGTAAGTTAATTTCGGCCTTCAAAAATTGATAATTTCAAAATACTCAAAACTGAAAAGTTGTAGATATTTATGTCACCCATCCATCCTTGCAACCATTGGAATTCTGAGGAGAGAGATACGCCCAAAATACTGATTAGTGCTCAAATCAGATTTTTCCTTTTCAGATTCTGCCTCTTTGATTTCTTTCCTTATTTGAAACTTCCAATCATGGTAAACGATCCAAGCACTCCAGCTGCACCTCCTTAGACATTTAAGCATGGTCCTTTAGCTCCACTTTAATTCTAGTTTGGCCTCCATTCTCTCACAAATTCCTGTAAACTTATCTTTCTCACATGATTTCCTGAAAGTAGAAAATTACACACAATGAATAGTATCTTATTCAAGAAATTATGTAAAGATAAATAATAGGGACTAATGCAAATCATGGCTTAATTATACAAATTAAGCATAGTAATAAGGAGATAACGCCCACATAAATATATAACAAGTACACATTTTAAGGCATTATCAATCTAGAAGAAGAAATTAAGAAGGATCTTGTCTAGTTTCTGAAGAAAAACACCAATGTATTTGCTTGGAGTCATGAGGATATGCCGGGTATAGATCCTAATGTCATCACCCACTGACTGAACGTATCCTTCAAGCCAGTGTGACAAAAGAAAAGAGTGTTTGCCCCTGAGAGAGTAATACTATTAAAGACGAAGTTTAGAAGTTAATGGGGGGCAAAGTTTATACGAGAAGTGTACTATTTAGATTGGTTGGCCAATGTAGTAATGGTCAAAAAAGCGAACGGCAAGTGGAGGATATGTGTAGATTTTACTGATCTAAACAAAGCTTGCCCCTAGGACAGCTATCCATTGCCACGCATTGATCAACTAGTGGATTCTACCGCAGGCCACAAATTACTTAGTTTTATGGATGCTTTCTTAGGATATAACCAAATAAGGATGGGCGAGGCCGACCAGGAGAAGACATCCTTCGTTACTAGTCAAGGCTTATTCTGTTATGAAGCGATGCCTTTTGGCTTGAAAAATGCTGGAGCAACATACCAACGATTGGTCAACCACATAGGATGAAACGTAAAGGTCTATGTAGACGACATGTTGGTGAAAAGCCTAGATGAGAATAAACATTTGGACGACTTGTAAGAGATCTTTAATACACTCAAGCGGTACAGTATGAAGCTAAATCACAAAAAGTGCGCTTTCAGAGTAGCGTCAGGAAAAATTCTTGGATTCATGGTTTCACACAGAGGGATTAAGGCAAACCCGGAAAAGATAAGGGCAATTCTAGATATGAAGCCTCTGCACTTTTGACTATGCCAAAATTGCTGGAGATTTCATGACAAAAGGTGGAAAAAATTATTGTTCACGGATTACTGTTCACGGATTACTATTCATGGATTACTGTTCACCAACACTGTTCACTTTTTACTATTCATGACACTGTTCACTCCGAATTTTTCCTATTTAAGGGGGCTGTCCCTTAAGTAAAAATCATAATTTTTTCTTAGAATTTTCTTCTAGAGAGAGTTTTCCTCCTTAGAAGTCTTCTTTGAAAGAATTCCTTGTTTCTACTACTACCTTATTCACTACTACCTTGTTCTTACTACTACTACCCCTATAAACCTTGTAACCAAGATTAGTTCAAGCTTTGTAACTATTAACCTCTATTGTTGAGATCTTGTATTCATTATTACTGTAAGTGTTTAATCCACTTTCAATAAGAAGTATTTTCAGTTTTATGTTCATTATACTACTTGTTGCTACCGCCACCTTGGACGAATTACCGCCATACTGGATGGTTCTAAATTGCTTTCATTTACTTTGAATTATTTCGATATATACTGCTTGGCTGGTTTTACTGCCTTATTATTGCTTTAATATACTTGCATTTACTTTCAACATATATTATACTGTGCTTCCATCTCTCCCATTTAGTTGTGCGCCCCCTTCCCTCTTTATGGTATCAGAGCCATTCTTTTCTAGCCGATGATAGTGTTGTTGTGTCTTTGTATCTTCTCCGTACTTGTCCGAACCTTTGGTGCTCCGCTGTTGTGTTCCCTTCTTACCATCATTGGTGCCACCCTAGGTTCAAAGTGAATTCCCAGAACCTGACTGTAAGGCCCGTTTGAGCCAAGAGAAGGCGTGTAGGGCATGTGTGTGGTATAGGGTTGCTTAAGGTATGTGTTATGAAATGCAACGGTTGTGAGAAAAACATTATAACTGAGTATTAAAACTAGGATAGTATGGAAAAGTTGTGGAGATCCATCTCCTCTATTAGCTCCAGGACTGGTTTTCCTCTTGATATTGTAAACAAAGAAGATCACACTGTTGAAGATAATGAGTTTCCTGCTAGATTTAAGTACTTTAAAGATAGCATTCTTGGTATAGATACTGCTTCTCGGAATGATGGTCCTGTTTATTTCAATTGTTATCCTGATATTACTCTTGCTTTGGATGATTCTAATATTCCTAAAACTTTGGCTTTGAATACTACTTTATTTGGTTATCACATGGAAGAAGATGTTACTAAAATTGTTTCTAATTTTTCTCCTATTGAAAACCCTGTTTACCAAAATCAATTAAGAGTTTTAACTGTTTTGAATGATAATTTTGAAGTTGATTTGGTTCCCCTATATGATGAATTTATGCTTGTTAAAAATAGAAGTAAAAGAAAATATTTTCAAAACAATTTTGCTCAATCTAAGAAAAACCGTGTTAAAAGACATATTTTGTTTTTTGATTTCCTTGAAAATTATTATGTTTCAAAAGGTGAAGTTTCAAAAAATCATTTGAATGTGATAAAGAATTCAAATCTTGTTAAAACTGACAAAACCATTGTAAAGTCTAGCCATCCACCTCTTGAGACCATTTTGATAACTACTGGCAACATTGATGTTAAAGCTTCTCCTTTCAAAATTGCTAATAATCAAACTCCTATTGTTAGTCTTATTGAACAAAACAATTTTACAAATGAGTCTTTGCATGTTATTGGTCAATAGCTTGAAGAAAAAATTATTGAAAAAACTGTTTCTGTTGAAAAATTTGCTTTTGTTCAAAAACCTATTTCTATCAAGACTGAGGAACCTTTGATCAATTTGCCCAGTCATGATAACAAATTTAAGTTCAAAACCTCCCAATCTAAAACTCTTGAAATTGTTGAAAAAATGCTTGCTGATTTAAATGGTAAAACTGAAGGTACTTCTACAAGTACTCCTGCTGCTCGAACTATTTCAAGAAATGAAAAAGAAATTGTTTCTGATGAAAATACAGATTCTGATACTGTTTCTTCTCTTTCTGCTAAAAAGGTTTTTGATAATGATTTCCCAGAAATTAAAAGATTTGTTGGAAATTCCAAACTCGTGTTTCTTACAAAAAATTGGTATTCAAAACCTACTCTTCCTGATATTCAGTTTGAAGAAAGACCTTTTCAAACTCAATTTTATGTTTTTGCTGATAAGATTTATGAATGGAATATTGATGGTTTTTCTGAGCAAAAAATTATTAATAAAATGGGTCACATGTCTATGGTTGGAATTGCTTACCAAAATGATCATGATTTTGACCAATCTGAAATTGTTGATTTGCTTGCTACTGGTTTTTCTGGTACTCTTCGTGGATGGTGGGATTCATATCTCACAGAAGAATCCAGAGACTCTATTAAACATGCTGTTAAAAAGAATGATGAAGGTTTGCCTATCTTTAATGATCATATTGGTCGAGGTATTCCTGATGGTGTTAATACCTTAATTTATACTATTATCAAACATTTTGTTGGTACTCCATCTAATGTTTCATCTCAAATTTCTGATTTGTAAAATAATTTGAGATGTCCTACTATGTCTGATTATAGATGGTATCAAGATGTTTTCCTTTCCAGAGTAATGCAACGGAAAGACTGTTTCAAGCCTTACTGGAAAGAAAAGTTTATTGACGGTCTGCCTCCTATCTTTGCTCATAAGGTAAAACAAGAATTAATTGGTATTAATATGTGCAATGATGAAAAACTGTTAAAACACCAATTAAAAAATAAAAGAAAAGCTAAATATGAAATGGATAATTTTTGTGAACAATATGGTTTGCCCCCTATTGCTCATTCCAGGCAAAAGGGTAAGAAACATGATAAAAGTCACAAAATTTATAACCATAAAAAACATAGAAAACATAGAACTAATTTTTATGATTTTTATGCTAAAAAGAAAAATGTTTCTAACAAATATGTTAACCAAAGATTAGGAAAAGGTAAATGTTTCAACTGTGGAAAACTTGGTCATTTCAGTAAAGATTGTAAACAAAAACCTGTTAAGTTAAAAAATAAGTTTAACACGTTAAATATTGACGATAATGAGCAAGAAGAATTATTTAGAATCCTTGAATCAAACAATTCGTCTAATTATTTGGAAAATGATTTTTCTTCTTCAACTGATTCTTGCTATCATTCAGCTGATGATTCTTCTGATTCTCCTAATTTTAAAATTGGTTGCAGTGGTTCCTGCTGTAATGTTATTAAATCTGTTAATGTTCTCACTAAAGAAGAAGAAAATGAAAGTTTATTGGATAAGTTCAAGGAAAACCTGTTAAAAGATGAAACTAGTAAAAAACTTAAAACAACAATAAGTTTTAAAGAAACTTTGGAAAGATTTAATAAAAAGAAACCCAAAGATTTAACTGCTAATGATCTCCAACATGAAATTAGTAGTGTTAAACAAGAAATAAGTGAGTTAAAACATGAATTCAAAAATATTAAAGGTAATAATCATAATCTTAAACAAGAATTGTTAATGTTTAAAATTGATAAAGATATTGATCAAAATAAGTCTAATAATGAACAAGATGAGCATAAGGATGGAGATGAATCCAGTCAACCGGCTCTTCTTTCTGATAAAGGTATCACACATTCTCAACTTGATCTTGTTAATAAGATACTTCCTCCAAAATGGTTTACAAAAGTTAAGATTGTTGTTTCTCATGATTACCACTTAACTGTTATTGCTATGATTGATTCTAGTGCGAATATGAATTGTATCCAAGAAGGATTGATTCCTTCAAAATATTTTGAAAAATCAACTGAAAGATTGATTTCTGCTAATGGTTCTTAAATGAAGATTAAATATGAATTGAATAATGCTTATGTTTGCCATGATAATATCTGTTTCAAGATTCCTTTTGTTTTAGTAAAAAATATGACTGATAAAGTGATTCTTGGTTTGCCTTTTATAAATGCTTTGTATCCTTTTCTTGTTGAACATGATGGTATTACTACTGACCCTTTTGGTCAAAAAGTAAAATTCAAATTTGCTTCAAAGTTTGAGATTGATATTGATGATGCTTCTAATCTGATTCATGCTAAAATTAAACATCTTGACTTCCTTCAGCAAGAAGTTAGATACAAGAAAATTGCTGAACAGCTTTCCAATAAATTGTTGCAATAAAAAATTTATAATTTTCAAAAAATGTTAATTGATGATGTTTGCTATGATGTTCCTAATGCCTTTTGGCATAGGAAGAAACATATTGTTAACTTGCCTTATGTTAAAGATTTTGATGAGAAAAACATTCCCACTAAGGCTCGTCCAATTCAAATGAATGTTGAAACTGTTGAATTTTGCAAAAAAGAAATCCATGATTTGTTGGAGAAAAAACTGATTAAGAATAGCAAGTCCCCTTGGTCTTGTTTTGCTTTATATGTTCAAAAAAATGCTGAAATTGAGAGAGGAACCCCTTGTTTGGTTATCAACTATAAACCTTTGAACAAGGTTTTAGAGTGGATTAGGTATCCTATTCCTAATAAGAATGATCTGGTCCATAGGTTGAGTGAGGCTGTGGTGTTTTCTAAGTTTGATATGAAATCTGGGTTCTGGCAAATCTAGATCAGTGAAAATGATAGGTACAAAACTACTTTTATCACTCCTTTTGGTCATTACGAGTGGAATGTGATGCCCTTTGGTCTTAAAAATGCCCCTAGTGAGTTCCAAAACATTATGAATGATATTTTCAACTGTTTCAGTCACTTCACCATTGTTTATATTAATGATGTTCTTGTTTACTCTAGCTCTATTGATGAACACTGGAAACATTTGTATTCGTTTCTAGATACTATTAAGAGAAATGATCTTGTTGTCTCTGCTAAGAAAATCATATTGTTTCAAACAAAAGTTCATTTCCTTGGCTATGACATCTCTGAAGGACATATTCGTCCTATTGATAGAGCCATACAATTTTCTGATAAATTTACTAATGTTATCACTGATAAAACTCAACTCCAAAGATTTCTTGGATCATTGAATTATGTTGCTAATTTCTACAAGGATATGAGGAAACAATGTAAACCTCTTTCTGACCGGTTAAAAAGCAATCCTCCATCTTGGTCTGATGTCCATACTTCTCTTGTTAAACAAATCAAATCTCATGTTAAGACACTGCCGTGTCTTGGTATTCCCACTGTTGATGCTTTCAAAATTGTTGAAACCGATGCCTCTGACATTGGTTGTGGTGGTATTCTAAAACAAAGAGTTTCCCCTGAGTCACCTGAACAAATTGTACGTTTCTATCCTGAAATTTGGAATAATGCACAGTTAAATGATAGTACTATTAAAAAAGAAATTTTATCTGTAGTACTATGTATTTCAAAGTTTCAAAGTGATTTGTTAAACCAAAAGTTTTTGTTACATATTGATTGCAAAAGTGCTAAGTATGTTATTGAAAAAGATGTTGAAAATATTGCTTCAAAACACATTTTTGCCAGATGGCAAGCTGTTTTAAGTGTTTTTTATTTTGATATTGAATATATTAAATGATCTCAAAATTCCATCCCTGATTTCCTTACCCGTGGATTTCTGCGGTGTTCCAATGGCAAGTAGAAGGTCGAAAGACAAGACACCTGCCACTGTTAATCCAATTGTTAAAACAGAACATGTTTCCTCTTTGGACATTGTTAACCGTTTCACCCCACTAGGTACTATCCCTAAGCCCAATTACTCCTTTATTCTTGCCTCTTGTTATGATCCTTATGCTATAACCCCTGTTAACCAACCTATTAAGATTGTTTTCCCCAAAAGCTCCAATATCCCTCAATACATCAAGAAACAATATTTCCAAAACATGTTTTATATTGAACCTAACAAAGCCACAATTTTTGATTCTCTCAAACTTGCTAAAAGCTATTTCCCTCCAAGATTTCACTAGATCCTTGAGCATGAAGATAAGAATTTGCAATATTATTCTGATCTCTTGTGTCATGAGAAATCTATCATTATTAACACCATATCTGACAAAGTTGATACCTCCAAAATTATTTACGACAGTGTTTACATTGTCAACGTTATAACTAAAGAAAAATGGGGTCCTTCCCCCAGTTTTACCAGAACAATGTCCTCTTCTCCCATCCCCTATTCCTACTATGATTATATCACTGCTTGGTCAAGATTTATGCTTCACCAGAATGAAAACATGTCTCATTCCTGGTTTGTTAACTTTGATAAAAATTTCACTGGTTCTCTGCCTCCTTGGTTCATCTGCTGGTGGTCTCAATATGGCCCTCTTAATGACATATTTCCTAAACCATTACTTGATGCTTTTGAATGTTTCAAGAAGTCTTATAAGGTTGATGCTCATGGTGCTAAGTTCCCTCCTTTGCTTCACTTTGTTAAACGCTTCAAGATACCTTGGATATTAAAATGACAGTATGAAAAGGATTGTGATATTCTCTCCAGACATTGGTATGTAAAATGGTGGGGTAAATTCCCTCATACTCAGAGAATTATTGCTACAATTTCCAGAGATTCTTCATCTCCTGCTGCTCTCCCCATTGCTAAGGACTATTCACATGGTCAATCCCCCTGTCCTTGATGCACCTGCTTCCTCTTCCAAATCTGTTAAATCATCTGCTAAACCTAGAAAAGTGAGTTCTCCTTTGGATGAAATCCGCAAAGACCCCGAAGCACTGAATGCTCTCATTAAAATGATAAAAGGAGAAAGAGCTGGTTCAAATGATGAATGGTCTTTTAAAGCCTCTATTACAAAAGATCCCTACTACCCTTACAATGAGGAGTGGTTTGGACATGATGAAGATGATGTTGATGACTTAGCTCAAAATTGATTGATTCACCCTATTTGCCTGGCCTGTACAATAGCCAAGATGCTACTGTTCTTTCCCATGCTAAAAATGTTATTGTTTACTCCCATGCTATAATGCCTACACAATGGCCAAGATGCTACTATTCTTTCCCATGCTAAAAATGCTACTGTTGTCTCCCATGCTATAATAGTGTCCTGAAAAGGAGATTCTTCTTGTTTCCAAGACTACTTTCCAAGACTGCTTTCAAATATTCCAGGTCCACTTTCGGCATGCTTTGGTCAAAGATTCTATTGACCACTATTTACTTTTACTGTTCATGTTACTTTTACTTTTACTGTTTAATCAGAACTTTTCCTATTTAAGGGAGGTTGTCCCTATGCTTAAATCAGAATTTTTTCTCAGAATTTTCTTCTAGAGAGAGTTTTCCTCCTTAGAAGTCTTCCTTGAGAGAATTCCTTGTTTCTACTACTACTGTGTTCACTACTACCTTGCTCCTACTACTATTACCCCTACAAACCTTGTAACTAAGACAGTTCAAGTTTTGTAACTATTAACCTCTATTATTGAGATCTTGTATTTACTACTACTATAAGTGTTTAATCTACTTTCAATAAAAAGTATTTTCAGTTTTATGTTCACTATACTACTTGTTGCTACCGCCACCTTGGGCAGATTACCGCCATACTAGACGATTCTAAATTGCTTTCATTTACTTTGAATTATTTTGATATATGCTGCATGGCTGGTTCTACCGTCTTATTATTGATTCAATATACTTGCATTTACTTTCAACTACTTTAATATACTTGCATTTACTTTCAACATATATTATTACTGTTCTTCTGTTTCTCTTCCCTTCAGCTGTGCGCCCCCTTCCCCCTTTATGGTATCAGAGCCATTCTTTTCTGGCTGGTGATAGTGTTGTTGTGTCTTTGTATCTTGTCCGTGCTTGTCCGAACCTTTAGTGCTCCGTTGTTGTGTCCTTTTCTTACTATCGTTGGCGCTACCCTAGGTGTAAAGTGAATTCTCAGAACCTGACTGTAAGGCCCGTTTGAGCCAAAAAAGGGCGTGTAAGGCATGTGTGTGGTATAGGGTTGCTTAGGGTATGTGTTACGAAATGCAACAATTGTGAGAAAAACATGATAATTGAGTGTTAAAACTAGGATAGTATGGATGAGTTGTGGAAATCCAACTCCTCTATCAGCACCAGGACTGGTTGTCCTTCTGATATTGTAAATGAAGAAGATCACACTGTTGAAGATCATGAGCTTCCTGATTTCCGTAAATGGGACATTCCTAAAGTTGACACTAAGATTGTTTATAAGACTAGTTAGTTGAAAGTACTTTTCATCCAGTTTACAAAGATAGAACTGTTGAACAAACATTCTCTATTTCTAAGATTCATGAAAAATGTTGCTTGTTTTCTAAAAGAAATATTAATGAATTTCTTTCTAAAAAAGAACTTAGTTATTCGCTTATTGGAATGTTTCAAGTTGCTATTAAACCACTCATCCGAAAGGGTATCAATGCTTTTGTTCAAGCTTTGAATACAATAGAAGAATCTCCATTTATGTGCTCATCTTGTAACTAGGACTAGTTCAAGCTTTGTAACTATTAACATCTACTGTTGAGATCTTGTATTCACTACTACTGTAAGTGTTTAATCTACTTTCAATAACAAGTATTTTTAGTTTTATGTTCATTATACTTCTTGTTGCTACCGCCATCTTGGACGGACTACCATCATACCGGACGGTTCTAAATTGCTTTCATTTACTTTGAATTATTTTGATATATACTGTTTGGCTGGTTCTACCACCTTATTATTGATTTCATATACTTGCATTTACTTTCAACATATATTATATACTGTGCTTCTGTCTCTTCCCTTTAGCTGTGCGTCCCCTTCCCCTTTTATGGTATCAGAGCCATTCTTTTCTGGCCAGTGATAGCGTTGTTGTGTCTTTGTATCTTGTCGGTGCTTGTCCAAACCTTTGGTATTTCGTTGTTGTGTTCCCTTCTTACTGTCATTAGCGCCACCCAAAGTGTAAAGTGAATTCCCAAAACCTGACTGTAAGGCCCGTTTGAGCCAAGAGAGGGCGTGTAGGATAAGTTGTAGAGATCCAACTCCTCTATTAGCTCCAGGACTGGTTGTCCTCCTGATATTGTAAATGAAGAAGATCACACTGTTGAAGATAATGAGCTTCCTGATTTCCATAAATGGAACATTCCCAAAGTTGATACTAAAACTGTTTATAAGACTAGTTTTGTTGAAAGTACTTTTCATCCTATTTACAATGTAAGAACTGTTGAACAAACATTCTCTATTTTTAAGATTCATAAAAAATGTTGCCTGTTTTCTAAAAGAAATATTAATGACTTTCTTGCTAAAAAACAACTCAGTTATTTGCATATTGGTATGGTTCATGTTGCTATTAAACCACTCACCTGAAAGGGTATCAATGCTTCTGTTTTCATGTGTTTACGAGATGCTAGATTTAAGCACTTTAAAGATAGCAATCTTGGTATGATTACTGCTTCTTTGTATGATGGTCTTGTTTACTTTAACTGTTATCCTGATCTTACTTTTGCTTTGGATGATCCTAATATTGTTAAAGCTTTGACTTTGAATATTGCCTCATCTGGTTATATCACAGACGAATGTAGCAAACCTTTTGCTTTGATTTACCACATTTATTACAGATTGTTGGGTACTCAGTTAAATCCTGGTGCTATAAATAATAGAGAACCTTCTGGTAAAACTATGTTAATTCAGTGTTCAACTTCTGATGCTAAAGTTCAAGTTCCAAAAATGATTCAATGGCAAGATGTCAAGCTTCCCACTAAATGGTTGTTGGAACAAGAATCCCCTGTTGCTAAACCTGTTTTTGATGAGAAAGATCTCACAGATATTCAACAATATCTTGATGGTACTGTTAAAATAAGTTTTCAAAATATTCAACTCTTGAGGATCAACGAAGGAAGACATTCATTTGCTGGATTTGAAAGTATTCCAAAAAGAGATCAAGATCTCAATGATTTTTTACAAAAGAGTTCTAAAAAACCCACTGATTTAAAATTAAAAGGTGTTTCAAGTGATAAATCTCAAATCAGTGCCATTTTCTATTCTGCTAAAGCTGAACCTTCTTCTCCATATGATAGATCTGCAAATGACGAAGAAGATGACGCTAAATCTATTTGTCCATCTGATTCTGATTTTCCCCCCATTGAAAATCCTATTAACCAATTAAGAGTTTTGACTATTTTAGATGAAAATTTTGAAATTGATATGGTTTCATTATACAATGAATTTATGCTTTCAAAAAATAAACCTAAAAGGAAATATTTCCAAAATAATTCTGCTCAATATGAAAAAGACCGTGTTAAAAGAAAATGGAAAGAAAAAATGCTTCAATTGAAAAAAAATATTTTGTTTTTTGATTTCTTAGAAAATTATTATGTTTCAAAAGATGAAGTTTCAAAAAATCATTTGAATGTGATAAAGAAATCAAATTTTGTTAAAAATGACAAAACCATTGTTAAGTCTAGTCATCCACCTCTTGAGACTATTTTGATAATTACTGGTAACACTGATGTTAAAGCTTCTCCTTTCAAAATTTCTGATGATTAAACTCCTATTGTTAGCCTTATTGAACAAAACAATTTTACTAATGAGTCTTTGCATGTTATTGGACAACAGCTTGACCGTATTGAAGAAAAAATTGTTGAAAAAACTGTTTCTGTTGAAAAATCTGCTTTTGTTTAAAAACCTGTTTCTATCAAGACTAAGGAACCTTTGATCAATTTACCCAGTCATGATAACAAATTTAAGTTTAAGACTTCTCAATCCAAAATTCTTGAAACTGTTGAAAAAATGCTTGCTGATTTAAAAGTTAAAACTGAAGGTACTTCTACAAGTACTCATGTTACTCGAATTATTTCAAGAAATGAAAAAGAAATTGTTTCTGATGAAAACACAGATTCTGATACTGTTTCTTCTATTTCTGCTAAAAAGGTTTTTGATAATGATTTCCCAGAAATTAAAAGATTTCTTGGAAGTTCTTCCAAACCCATGTTTCTTACAAAAAATTGGTATTCAAAACCTACTCCTCCTAATATTCAGTTTGAAGAAAGACCTTTTCAAACTCAGTTTTCTGTATTTGCTGATAAAATTTATGAATGGAATATTGATGGTTTTTCTGAACAAGAAATTATTAACAAAATGGGACATCTATCTATGGTTGGTATTGCCTACCAAAATAATCAGGATGAAGGTTTGTCTATTTTTGATGATCGTACTGGTCAAGGTATTCCTGATGGTGTTAATACCTTGATTTATACTATTCCTGATGTTTCATCTCGAATTTCTGATTTGCTAAATAATTTGAGATGTCCTACTATGTCTAATTAAAGATGGTATCAAGATGTTTTCCTTTCCAGAGTAATGCAACGGAAAGACTGTTTCAAGCCTTATTGGAAAGAAAAGTTTTTTGACGGTCTGCCTCCTATCTTTGCTCATATGCTAAAACAAGAATTAATTGGTAAAAATGATTCCATTGATTATGATAATTTAACTTATGGTGATATTTTAAGCACTATTAACAAAATTGGAATTAATATGTGCAATGATGAAAAACTGTTAAAACACCAATTAAAAAATAAAAGAAAAGCTAAATATGAAATGGGTAATTTTTGTGAACAATATGGTTTGCCCCCAATTGCTCCTTCGCGGCAAAAGGGTAAAAAACATGATAAAAACCATAAAAAACATTAAAAAAAAATACAAAACTAATTTCAATGATTTTTATGCTAAAAAGAAAAATGTTTCTAAAAAATATGTTAACCAAAAGATCAGGTAAGGGTAAATGTTTCAACCGTGGAAAACCTGGTCATTTCAGTAAAGATTGCAAACAATAACCTGGTAAGTTAAAAAATAAGTTTAACATGTTAAACATTGGTGATAATGATCAAGAAGAATTATTCAGAATCCTTGAATCAAACAATTCGTCTGATTCTTTGGAAGATGATTTTTCTTCTTCAACTGACTCTTGCTATCATTCTGCTGATAATTCTTCTGATTCTCCTAATATTAAAATTGGTTGTAGAGATTCCTGTTGCAATGTTGTTAAATCTGTTAATACTCCCATTAAAGGTGAAGAAAATGAAAGTTTGTTGATTAAATTGACAGGTCAAATTGAAAACCCTGATTTGTAAATAGAATTTGGATAAGTTTAAGAAAAACTTGTTAAAAGAAGAAACTAGTAAAAAACTTAAATCAACCATAAGTTTTGAAGAAACTTTGGAAAGATTTAATAAAAAGAAATCCAAAGATTTAACTATTAATGATTTTCAACATGAAATTAATATTGTTAAACAAGAGATAAGTGAATTAAAACATGAATTTAAAAATATCAAAAGTGATCATCATAATCTTAAACAAGAATTGTTGATGTTAAAAATTGATTAAAATATTGATTAAAATAAGTCTGATAATGAACAAGATGATCACATAGATGGAGATGAATCTAGTCAACAGGCTCTTCTTTTTGATAAAGGTAATGTTGATGATTCTCAACTTGCTCTTGTTAACAACATACTTCCTCCAAAATGGTTCACAAAAGTTAAAATTCTTGTTTCCCATGATTATTGTTTCACTATTGTTGCTATGATTGATTCTGGTGCGAATAAAAATTGTATCTAGGAAGGATTGATTCCTCCAAAATATTTTGAAAAATCAACTGAAAGATTGGTTTCTGCTAATGGTCCTCAAATGAAGATTCGATATGAATTGAACAATGCTCATATTTGCCATGATAATGTCTATTTCAAGATTCCTTCTGTTCTTGTCAAAAACATGACTGATAAAGTGATTCTTGGTTTGCCATTTATAAGTGCTTTGTATCCCTTTCTTGTTAACCATGATGGAATTACTACTGATCCTTTTTAGTCAGAAAGTAAAATTCAAATTTGCTTTAAAACTTGAAATTGATATTAATGATGATTTAGATCTATCTTATGATTTTCCTACTAATATATTTGTTCATGAACCAAGGATGAATTTTTGCCAATGTTTCACAGATAATTTTAAAGGTAATACTAGCAGTGCCACATTGTCCACTATTACCAATTACCCTAATATTCTCAATGATTCTTTGCTGGAATCAAGCAATGATGCGTGGATAAATACCACTAATAAGTGGGATAGTAATAATATTTATATTTATACTACTATTAAGTGGATTATTGTGGCTCCCTCGACAGAGAGGAAAAATAAGGGAAAAGCTCCTGCACGGGACTATTTTCAAAACAAAAGGCTCCCAGCGGGACAACTTATTAAAATGCATGAAGGCGCATCTTCTGGGGTAAAACCCAGTGGATCAACATCCCTTCAGGAATTTGTCCCGACAACGATGACATATTCCACTGGTGATATAATGATTGCTTTACAAGAAGTCTTATCTAGATCCTTACAATTCCATAATGGAGTCTATAGTGAATTACCAGATTCCATAAAATTTATTCTTGATAATCTCTATGCTGCTTTTACCAGAGATCACTGTTCCCTATTTGAAAAACCATCCAGGCTCTCGAAATCCACCTTGTTAACCTTATTGCTCAAAATGAAGCTTACATGAGCCACTATGCCAACCTCATTTCCAAAAACAACCCTATTTCAGAAAATAATCTTGTTTAAGAAAATGAGGCTCTTAGAATTCGTCTTGAAGCCTACATTGGTCAACTCTTTGGCAAAGAGGATATCCATTCAAAGGATAAAATGACTATAATGGGCACTGATTATGCTAGATTGAGTCTTAAGACCCAATCTCTTTTAAGAAGTGCTATTGCCAACTTGCCATCAGATATACAATCTAGTATTCTGAATAGCAAGGCTATGTTTAGGTCTTTTGACCTATGGTTCGAATATTTCAAGAAACTTGTTATAGCCACTATTCCTGATCCTAATGAATTAGATGAAGGTGATAATATATTTATCCAGCTAGATTGGGAAGACCACTTTGGGAGTTCTCTTAGAGTATATGAAAAGAAACACCCATTTCCTGGTCTTTTGATTAATTATGATAATGGTTCATATTTTGCTGATGAATCAGATGATGATGATGGAGATCCCAGCTGGCTTTCCCAAATGTTTGAATATGGCTTTATTAGGTTCATGAAGTTAACAAGTCATTTTCAAGCTAGCCAGCTTCCACAGATCATTTAGGATGCTATTATAGGATTAAAAAGTCCTTTTGTTACTATCAAATGTTGGAGCACTCTGCCAAAATGGGAAAAAGATAACTGGATGAATGTTCAGCCCTCAAAGCATCTCATTGTTATTAATGGTCATACTAACCAAGGACCATGGTTTGAAAGAAATACTCAATTGTCCTTTAATGATCCTTATGCTCTTACAAAATGCTGTAGAAATTATTTTAATAACTAAAATTATTGATATTGCTCAGAATTTGTGGAAAGATTATCATTTCATTGGAAGCACAAATAGGATTTCTATTTTTGGTCCCCGTCCATGTGCCAATGCCATTGCTCATTTGCAAATAGCTGATCATTGTAATCCAAGAAGTTTTCTCATCCCAGGGAGAACTCCAGTGTTTAAGCCAATTTTATATTGTGGATTCTATAATCAATATACTGCTTCCCATGACCATCCATGTGATTCTCCCTAAGGTCCTTTTGATCCATTTGATGGATACCCATCCGATGCTCCTTCTATAGATTAAATGTGTGGCCCCCTTGGGTTACTGTTAAAGCACTGTTGTTTTGAAATTCTTGTTTTCACCAATGAAGTTACTCTCCCATGCTACTCCAATCAGGAAGTGTTTGGTTAAGATACTCCTAATCTTACTGATTGACTGATGGTTGATTTCTCTATTTTTCTGGCTTGCACAATGGCCAAAATTGTTACAATATTCAAAAATGCTATGTCAGAGATTTTGCCCATGCCAAAAGCCTCTACACCACTATTCTAATGCATGCTTCTAAAGATTCTCATTATGGTGCATGTTTGGTTTCCTTTAAGGACAATGATGACGTGGTCTAGGCCTAGACCCTTGAGTGGTAGGCCTCTGAACTCTACGTATTCCCTTATGCTTCCCCAAAAATCGGAGTCAAAAAGAAAGAAAGACTCACTTTTTCACTATTCATCTATCACTATTCACCTGTCATTGTTCATCCATCACTATTCACCTATTACTGTTCATGACACTGTTCACTCCGAATTTTGCCTATTTAAAGGGGGTTGTCCCATAAGTTAAAATTAGAATTTTTCTCAGGATTTTCTTCTAGAGAGAGTTTTCCTCCTTAGAAGCCTTCTTTGAGAGAATTCCTTGTTTTCTACTGCTACCTTGTTCACTACTACCTTGTTTCTACTATTACTTTCCTTACAAACCTTATAACTAGGACTAGTTCAAGCTTTGTAACTATTAACCTCTACTGTTGAGATCTTGTATTCACTATTACTGTAAGTGTTTAATCTACTTTCAATAATAAGTATTTTCAGTTTTATGTTCATTATACTACTTGTTGCTACTGCCACCTTGGACGGATTACCGTCATACCGGACGGTTGGAAAAGTTCAAGAAATAGAATATTTGGAAAAGTTTAAGAAAAACTTGTTAAAAGATGAAACTAGTAAAAAACTTAAATCAACAATAAGTTTCGAAGAAACTTTGGAAAGATTTAATAAAAACAAATCCAAAGATTTAACTGTTAATGATTTTCAACATGAAATTAATATTGTTAAATAAGAGATAAGTGAATTAAAAAATGAATTAAAAAATATGAAAAGTGATAACCATAATCTTAAACAAGAATTGTTAATGTTAAAAATTGATAAAAATGTTGATAATGAACAAGATGAGCACATAGATGGAGATAAATCCAGTCAACAAGCTCTTCTTTCTGATAAAGGTAATGTTGATGATCCTCAACTTGCTCTTGTTAACAACATACTTCCTCCAAAATGGTTCATAAGAGTTAAAATTTTTGTTTCCCATGATTATTGTCTCAGTGTTATTGCTATGATTGATTCTAGTGTGGATAAGAATTGTATCCAGGAAAGATTAATTCCTCCAAAATATTTTGAAAAATCAACCGAAAGATTGGTTTCTGCTAATGGTTCTTAAACGAAGATTAAATATGAATTCAATAATGCTCATATTTGTCATGATAATGTCTGTTTCAAAATTCATTCTTTTCTTGTCAAAAATATGACTGATGAAGTGATTCTTGGTTTGCCATTTATAAATGCTTTGTATCCCTTTCTTGTTGAACATGATGGATGATAGGCCACAAACTGAATGACCCCTTGTGATTAAACCAATTAATTAATTAGCCAAGTTATTAATTAATCAATTTAACATGCAAATACGTGGAAGCACAAACAAATCACCAAATAACTAAATATGCAGCAGAAATTAAATGACATAGTGATTTGTTTACGAATGGGGAAAACCCTAACGGCAAAAACCCCACGGGGTGATTTTCAGGTCACCATTCCTGAAACTCCACTATTATCAAATCAAACAGTTACAAGTAAAAGAATCCCAAGTACCTTACCAACCTACAGTTGAACCCTTACCCCAATACCCAATTGGACTTGATCTGTAGTGACAGTTTCCCCTTTTGATGCACGGCTCCCAAGTACGTGACTAACCAATGCGTGGATCCCAGTACGCGACTTCAAACACCAACTTAGAAGGAGAGGTTGGCTGCAAAGTTCTTTAGTTCATCCTACACGATGAAGATCAGGAAGATGCTTGGTCACAAAACCTTTTGGTGTAAATACACAGCAACTTCTTCAGAGAAGATGAACTAGGTCAAAAACTTCGTCTTTGATCACAAATTGCTTGAACAGAGTTTGCTCAATGCTTTTGCAACTTGTGTACTATGTGATGGCTCTTAAAATAATCCTTTTATATGTATAGGGTTAGGAGAAAAGAAGGCCCAAAGACACATTCACGGATCCCAAGAAATCAGATCAAAAAATCTAATTTTATAAATCTCGACAGATAGCAAGTGTCGAGGAGCTATCGAGAAGGTGTCGAGGAGCTATCGAGAAGGTGTCGAGATTTAATGATTTTGCACTTCAGCTTGTTTTTCTTGGACAGACTTAATGACTTCAACACTTGATCTTGAAACCTTGTTTCTTGAAGTATTAAAAATACCTAGAACTACCTAATTACAAGTAGAGTGCGTTTTGTCAAAGGATTAGCCAATTTACATAACTTAGGGACATATGTTCTTAATAAGTGAAAACACATATGTCCTAACAATCTCTCCCTTTGGAAATCCGTGATAAAACCACAACAAACAAATGAACATATGAGAGAAATCATAAATCACTCAACTCATATTCACTTGTTGAATACAATAAAATCTATCCTAACACAAACCCTTAAAAAACTTTGCAAGAAAAGAGTTTATCGTAAGTAGACTTTGACAACCTGTATTTCTGAAACACTCTAAACAAAACAAATCAAAGCATCTTGTGTGAAACAGAAATAATAGATTGCATACAAGTATAAGAAACATGTGTATAAAGATAGAAAAGAAACAACACATGTAGAGAAACGTGAAAGAAACATACATCCACATAGAGAGAAAATAAATACAATGTATATAAAAACTGGACAAAAGACCTCATATACAAGATCAATGCATCTAAAAAGAATAGAAAGAAAAGATACATCAAAACCTCACTACATCCCTCAAATATCAACACTCCCCCTAACAAAAATGTCTTATACTAACTCTCCCCCTAAGATGACTACTCTCATAACCCAAAACTAATCCCCCTTTTTGTCACAAGTGACAAAGGGTAGAGTGTCATGTAGACATCTCATTAGTAGAGCTAGCATCTCCATCATCATCCGAAGCATCATCGTCATCACCATCATCATCATCATCCTTAGAGTCAAAAGCCGCTAGAGGAGGTGGTGAAGGAGTAGCCTCAGAAGCAAAACCACCCATGGTCACCTGCCATCGTGCAATACGACCAACACGAACATTCACCTGATACAACTCAGTGGAGAGTGTATCGAGGCGAGCATCCATATGCTGCAGCTGCGCCATGATGTCTCCAAGAGATACATCGCCCGTAGAGGAAGGAGCAGATGTAGATGGAGCAGATCTGGATGGAGCTGAACGGGAGGGAGGAGTGGAATCCTCTGTCTCAACCTAAACTGAGTCTCACTATATTTTACGGTAGTAGCATCTATGGCACTAATGTGTACGAAATGGTCAGACACAAGAAAAGGGATAGAAAAATGGTGTAAGATTCTCGTGATAGCCGAAGGAAAAATGAGCTTATCACAGGACGCCAAATCTAAATGAACATCTATGACAAAAAGAATGAAATGAGAAGGAAAATCTATAGTCAGATGCTCAAGAAGAGATAACAAAAATCAAGCACGAGGTTCTGTGATGGAGTTGTAGTGAAAGAGTGGATGGAGTACAAAAGTCATCACCATGTTGAGGAATCTAGGACCTTTAGCAAAAGGTCTACATGATGTATACTGATGTTCACCCCAATCAGTGGGGTGCTCACAAAAAGCAGAGATGAGCTCATCTTTGGATACAGTCCTCAGACGCTTACAAGAAGGATAGTCAGGAAACTCTATCCTAGGAACCCTAAGCACATCCACAACTAGCTGCGGTATGACAGGGATGCGCATACCTCGAACGCGAGTAAAAAAGAGAGGTACTGAACGATCGATCCCGTGCATGTTGGAGTAAAACTCCTAAATGAGCACGAGAGGACATGTGACCGAGATGTCACATAGTGACTCCCATCCCCTACTGTGAATGACAGAGGGAAGGTCAGTGTCGGCGAAGTCTGCCAAAATGACTTGGCGTTCCAAATGAACACCTCGTCTAGAAAAGTTCTCCGAAAATGCCTTGTCGGCATCACCATCACAGAACCAAAGATTGAGAGGAGTAGAATCAGAAGATGAAGAAGCTCCAAAATGCAAAGGGTTCCGAGCCGGAGTGGATTTACGTTTAGGTGCCATAGACACTACTAACATAAACAGAATGAGAAAGAGATAGAAAAGGAGACAATCAGAAAAGTCCCAAAACAGTTCACATATATCAAATATATTGAACAATGAGTACGTATGCATGGGGAATGCATGAACATGTGACATGCAAAGTAAAAAGCATCGTGGGCTCAGCCTAATCCAATCCTACTAGCACACAAACATAGAACACACATCTAAATGCATGTAAATACCATTCTAATGCACATGAAATGCAATGTATGACATTTTTAACGCATTTAAGTGAAAACCCAACCCAAAATTTCAAAAAAAACTCATTAATTTTGAAAAACCCCAAAATTTTTCAAAAACCCCAAAACCTAAGATTCAATACATGAAATGCATGAATAATGAGGGAAAAAGAGATCTTGCCGAGTGATTTGAAGCAAAGAATGGCCGAAAATCACGTGGGTTGGAGATTTTGAGTGAGAAAAAGGGTTTTAGGAGATGAACAGCTGCAGATAGACCGAGAGAGATCGACAAAATGAAGTTCAGATCGCGACAGCAGCTTATATAGGAGCTTCAGTGATTCTCGACAGCTAAGGTGTTGAGACAACTGTCGAGGTAGGTGTTGAGAAAATGAATGTCGACAGCTACAAGTGTTGAGAAGGTATCGAGGAATAAACACCAAAACCAAGAACAGAAACTCGATTGATCGATAAGGTGTCGAGAAGGTATCGAGGAGACAGGAACTTTCTCGATCGATCCATCAGGTGTTGAAGAGGTGTCGAGATTGCAATAAGAAAAAGGCTTGAGAAGCTCAACAGGTAACAAGGTATCGAGGAGGTGTTGAGCCAGCAGTTAAAAGCAATTTTTTGAGAAGTGAAAAACACAGACATGAATGCAATCCAACATACACCTCAACCAATGATCCAATCAACATATTAAGCTCTCAAAAAATCTGGTATTAAACAATTTAAGCACATGGATCCTCAGAAACACACACACACACTAAACAAGTCTAACCAATTTTATTTTTCAAAAACAAGTCAAGACAGTTTAGTGAGCATACATTAGCACATGTAAATACTTGTGATGGCCAAATCACATTGTACCTGCACATGTAACAAAAGTAGTAAAGAATATTGCGTGTTGTGTGTGAAAAACATTGCAAGATTGCATATGTGTATACATGTTATGACGATCTGAGATATGAGAAAATAACTTTAACTCACACACAATCATAATTATTTGATGGGGACTATCACATTCGAAGTACATCTTATAACTCCTACATCTCCTAGAAAACACGCTTGCAATCATATTTAAAAGTATTTTTGATCTTTTTGCTTTTTATTTTCTTTGCATATTTTCTTTTAAGCATATCATGCATGGGTATAAAAAAAGAGAAAAGAAATACCCAACATGTTAAGTATAGACATTGTACTTTTGCTATGCCGAAGCATACGGATGTCTTTGACACTGCACTTTTGCTATGACGAAGGATACGGGTGTCTTTGACATTGCACTTTTGCTATGTCGAAGCATACAAGTGTCATATTATGATTGGCGGGTAATAGTGGTGAGATGGTTATTTATACCTTTTTTTCAGGATTTTCTAGTCATACTCGTCAAAAAGAGTGATATGAGTGTTAAGTTTTAAGAGATAACTTAATCTTACTCATCACAAACAAGAGCCACAAAGCTTACTTGCTTAGTTGTGCATGGAGATGCTCATCTAAGCTACAAAAGAAACAAAGTTTAGAAAACTTTGTTTTAATGGCCATCCAAGGAACACAAGTACCAAAGTACACAAAACACACACTGTTTTTGTATTTTTCTGATTTTTCAAAAAAAAAAATTTATATCAAAAACAAAATAAGCAAAACTAAAAGTAAACACACAAAAACATTTTAAACAAAGCCAAGCATAAAACTAGACTGACTCAAAGATAAATGCAAAACACACAAGCAATGCAACAAACAAGAAAAACAGGAAAAGAGAAGAAAGTGATGAAATCACTTAGAGTCCTTTTTCTTCCACACCTTTGAAGAACCTTTCCTTTGATGAAACCCTTGAACCGGCTGTGAGGGGGAAGAATTGAAACCGTTCAAGTTTGAAAGGAACATGACGGCTTTAAGAAGATCACCAAGAGGAGCAAGAGAGGATTGAAGTTGATTCTGGCTGCCAGACGCGATCATGCCGTTGCTCTGTTGAGTGGCTAGCCACTTGTACAATTTGGTCAAGTATGACCGACAGCTCCACAATGATGACAGAGATGCTGCTTCTTTTGTTTAGACTTTTGAGAGTTAGCCTTCTTAACCCTAGAGTTTTTAGTATCTTTCTTATCTTTCTTAGGGGGTACTCCTAAGATAGATTTACCCTTGTCTAAGTTCTAACTAGCTAATTTAGTTTTAACATCAGTGTTCTCAATTTTAGTGTTATTAGCAGGAGAAACAAAAACAATAGTACTAGTAGAAGCAATATGAGAGGAAGAAAGACCATACCCTAAACCTGTTTGATCCGAAGTAGATTTCTGATTGCTGAGCATCTCATTAAGCTTTGCACTTGAAGTCCTCTCCAGTTGAGCTCTAACTTGAAACAGCTCTGCTTCAAGCTTCTTGGTCTTCTCAGCCAAGAAATTTTTCTCAAACCTCAGTGCACCAATAGTTTGATTCGCCTCATCAAACTTTATGGACAACTCTTCACGATCAAGTTCCACATCACTCAGCTTCTTGGTGGCCAGCCTATACAATTTCTCATGCTTCTCAGAGAGCTTGTAAACATTCTCAAGGCTGAATGGATATCATCTTGATCATCATCTTCTCGAATTTTGACTCCACCAGTTCTTCTTCTTCATCCACTTCTTCAACAATCCCTTCAATAGGATTGACTGTGGCAATGAAGGCATTTAAGATTCCGTCATCCTCATTGTCGGAATCATCTTTAGGCTCAGTGTCACTCAAGGTTGCAGCAAGTGCCTTACTCTTCCCAATGCTCTTGAGATATGTTGGGCATTCATGCTTCATGTGACCGAATCCATGACATCCAAAACACTTTGGTCTTGCAGGAACAGTGTACTGACCCCCTTCCTTAGCATCCTTTTTCCCTCTGTCTTGCACCTTAGACTGGAAAGAACTAGATTATCTGCGGTCCTTATCGAAGCTCCTCCCATTGGCATTCTTCATAAACTTCTTGAACTGCCTTGTAATGTAGGACTTCATCTTGGAATCTTCATCATCTGAAGACTCATCTGTGTCACTGCTCTTTGCCTTCAAGGCTATGCTCTTGCCTTTACCCGTCTTGCCAATCCTAGATAGTCCTAGCTCGTAGGTCTGCAAGTTTCCAACCAGTTCAGTTAAAGGAATTTTGTCAATATCCTTTGATTCTTCTTTAGCCGTAATCTTGGCATGGAATCTCTCAGGTAGAGATCTGAGCACCTTCCTTACAATCTTAGGTTCAAAGATGGTTTCCCCAAGATTGAAGGCTGAGTTCACTATGTCCTTGAGCTTGGCATAGAACTCATCAAACGACTCATCCTCCTCCATCTTTATTTCTTCAAAGCTTGTAGTGAGCCTTTGAAGCTTTGAATCCTTGACAGCCTTTGTACCCTCATAGGTTGTCTGGAGAATGGTCCATGCCTCTTTTGCAGTTTCAGTAGAGGATATCTTCTTGAACTCCTCATTGGTGACTGCGCTAAATAGGGCATTCAACGCTCTGCTGTTGAAATTTGCCGCCATGATCTTGGCTTCATCCCAATCGGCCGGCTCTTCTTTTGGCTTGGCCCAGCCAATCTCTACAACTTGCCACACCTTCTCATCTAAAGACTGCAAGAAAACTCTTATGCGTACTTTTCAGCATGCATAGTTAGTCCCATCAAATAAAGGAGGTATGATTAACGACTGTCCTCTATCCATGACAAACAGGGGTCAATGGATTAAACACAATAAAGATTAAACCCTAATCAGAGTGTGCCTGCTCTGATACCACTTGATAGGCCACAAACTGAATGACCCTTTGTGATTAAACCAATTAATTAATTAGCCAAGTTATTAATTAATCAATTTAACATGCAAATACGTGGAAGCACAAACAAATCACCAAATAACTAAATATGCAGCGGAAATTAAATGACACGATGATTTGTTTACGAATGGGGAAAACTCTAACGGCAAAAACCCTAATGGTAAAAACTCCACCGGGTGATTTTCAGGTCACCACTCCCGAAACTCCACTGTTATCAAATCAAGCGGTTACAAGTAAAGGAATCCCAAGTACCTTAACAACCTACAGTTGAACCCTTACCCCAATACCCAATTGGACTTAATCTGTAGTGATAGTTCCCCCTTTTGATGCACGGCTCCCAAGTATGTGACTAACTAATGTGCGGATCCCAGTACGCGACTTCAAACACCAACTTAGAAGGAGAGGTTGGCTGCAAAGTTCTTCAGTTCATCCTACACGATAAAGATCAGGAAGATGCTTGGTCACAAAACCCTTTAGTGCAAATATACAGCAACTTCTTCAGAGAAGATGAACTAGGTCAAGAACTTCGTCTTTGATCACAAATTGCTTAAACAGAGTTTACTCAATGCTTTTGCAATTTGTGTACTATGTGACGGCTCTTAAAATAATCCTTTTATATGTATAGGGTTACGAGAAAAGAAGGCCCAAAGACACATTCACAGATCCCAAGAAATCAGATCAGAAAATCTGATTTTGTTAGGTTCTAAAGGTTTAGGAATTTATGTATTTAGAACTCTAATGTGTAATATTAGCAAACCATGATCAAAACAATATGTTTAGTCTTGTTAAAGTGTGCTCAAAGTTTTTTAATTATTGTAAAGTTGGAATCGAGAGACGATAGATGCATTGGGGCATTTCGGTCTAGCCTGATCGATCGAAGAATAGATTCGATCGATCGAAAATCGATCAAATTGCGTTTTTCTGTAGTTTTCCAACTCAGCCCTAACTCATTAAACGTTTAGGGTTTTATGTTTTTGCCCTAGGTATATAAGGCAAAACCCTAGCCATGTTTTTAGAGTTGCTCCAGTTGTATTGTTGCTCATACATTGCTGTTTTATGTAAATCTCTTGTGAGATCTAGAGGAGTTTTCCTTTACACAAAGCTTAGAGTTTTAAAGATTGAGATTACTTCAACATCTTGATGATCAACTTGGTTGCTACCATTGAAGCTTAAAGAATATCAAGCGTGGGTGCTTGTAGCTGATTGAAGAATTCAAGAAAGAAGGAGTCCGTGGATTCGGAGCTTGCACGGGGTCGTGTCAGTAAGTTTTACTGGTAGGTAGCATTAGGAAGTCGAGCGGGGAGCTTGTAAGTCCTTTTGTATGAACTTCGATTCTTTCATAGTGAATTCAGTTTTGCCTTGAGGATCGGTGGGTAAAATCCTCTCTAGGTTTTTTACCGGTTTGGTTTTCCTGGATGATCATATCTTGTGTTATTTATTATTCCGCTGCTATATATTCTTGATATGATTGTTTGATTGTTTTAACCTAAAATTGCTTAATTTGACTAAGTAACAACTTGGCTAATTAACTAGGCTACTCAATCTGGTTGTGTGTTAAGGGGTCTAAATTTTCCATCAAGTGGTATCAGAGCGGGTAGCTCTTTAGTTTGAGATTTTTTGATCTCTGAGCTGATCCTTGACCCCTGTTGTCATGGATTCTTGGAAAATCTTTTTGCTTATTAGTCAACTTATCTACTTGCTGTTTTTGCCATTTGTTGTTTTTGTTAAATCTTTCCTTAAGTATCTTGACATAATCACATGTGATAAGAATTATGTTTGTTATATTGCTTTAACCGCCTTAAAGGCACGTGATTTTTGTCTTTGGTATTTGGATAGTGGTTGTTCCAAGCACATGACAGGAAATAAAGGTTTATTCAAAACACTCTTTGAAGGAAAGATTGGGACAGTCACTTTTGGAGATGGAAGTAAGTCTGTGATTAGAGACATTGGTACTGTGGACATTCCAAGATTGCCAGTGTTTGAAGATGTTTGGTATGTTGATGGATTGAAGGCCAATTTACTCAGCATAAGTCAGATTTGCGACAATGGATTAAATGTTCTTTTCACCAAGTATGAATGTGAGATACTTGATGGAGGAGGTGAATGTATGTGTATTGGTGTAAGGACAGCTGACAACTGTTATGGCATAACACCAAGTGTAAACAATAAGTGCTTTAGTGCAAAGATAGATCAAGTTGATTTGTGGCATCAACGGTTGGGGCATGCCAGTTATAAGCAGTTAGAGAAGATTTCCAAGTGTGAGGCAGTTATCGGTTTACCTAAATTTGAGAAGATAGATAAGTGCATTTGTGGACCATGTCAGATAGGTAAACAAGTAAAATCCAAGCATCCGTCTGTGACTAGTGTTCAAACTTCAAGACCTTTAGAGTTATTACACATTGATCTCATGGGTCCTGCCAGAGTTCAAAGTCTGGGTGGAAAGAAGTATATTCTAGTTGTTGTGGATAACTTTACTAGATATACTTGGGTTGTGCTTTTAAAGGATAAAGCTGAGGCTCCTGAGAAGATGATACATTTGTGCAAGAAATTGCAGGTTGAGAAAGATACTGTGATAGCCAGAATCAGAAGTGATCATGGAAGAGAATTTGAGAATACCAAACTGGCTACTTTCTACAATGATCAAGGCACTCACCAAGAGTTCTCATCACCCAAGACACCTCAACAGAATGGGATTGTGGAAAGGAAAAATAGGGTTGTTCAGGAAATGGCACGAGTCATGCTACACAACAAAAAGTTGCCAAAGTCCTTCTGGGGAGAAGCAGTCAACACTGCTTGCCATACACTTAACCCGGTGTATTTTAGACCTGACTCCAAGAAAACTCCCTATGAACTCTGGAGAGGGAAAAACCTGTTGTCAAATATTTCAGGATATTTGGCAGTGACTGTTACATTCTACATGATAGAGAGAACCTAGAAAAGTTTGATGCAATGAGTAACAAAGGATACTTTCTAGGATACTCTTCCACCAGTAGAGCTTATAGAGTGTACAATCTGAGAACCAAAACATTCATGGAATCTTCAAATGTTGTGATAAATGATGAAGTGTGTTCAGAAACATCTTCAGAAAGCACTGTTCCTGCTCAAGATAAGTCTTTAGAAGTTAATGATTCTCTTCTTACTGAGTATGTTAGGAAACATAGTGAGGAAGAGCTATTGGTGTTAAATGATACAGTCTCAGTACCATCAAGTTCAGAACCATCCACTCTGGTTCATGACACTCGACAGGTACATAGTGAGCTCAGTTCTCCATTTGAAGAGAAAGGTACCACAACATCTCTTGTTAAATGTCCATCCTCTAGAGTGAGATTGAATCATCCTTACACAAATATTTTGGGTAGTCTGAATGATAACATGAGATTGAGATCAAAAGCCTTGAATGTGATCACTCACTCATGTTATCTGTCCCAATTTGAACCGAAGAAGGTAGATGAAGCACTTCAAGATGCTGATTGGGTAAATTCCATGCATGAAGAACTTCATCAATTCGTTCGGAATGATGTGTGGGAATTAGTTCCTAGGCCAGAAAGTATAAATGTGATTGGAACTAAATGGATCTTTAAGAACAAGTCAGATGAACATGGCACCGTGATTAGAAACAAATCAAGACTTGTTGAACAAGGGTACACACAAGTGGAAGGAATTGACTTTGATGAGACCTTTGCACCAGTTGCAAGATTGGAATCCATTCAGATACTGTTGGCCATTGCAAGTCATCTAAACTTCAAGTTGTATCAAATGGATGTCAAAAGTGCTTTCTTAAATGGGATGTTACAAGAAGAGGTGTATGTTGAGCAACCTAAGGAATTTGTGGATCCTTACAGACCGGATGATGTCTACAAGTTAAAGAGAACTCTCTATGGTTTGAAGCAAACTCCTAGGGCTTGGTATGATAGATTGACTGCATATCTCACTAAGCATGGATTCAAAAGGGGATCTACAGATACAACTCTCTTCATAAGAAAGGATAAGACTGGTTTTGTTGTAGCTCAAATTTATGTTAATGACATTGTTTTTGGTGCTACTAATGATTCTCTTGCTCATTCTTTTGCAGATGAAATGAAGGCAATGTTTGAAATGAGCATGGTTGGTGAATTGACTTATTTTTTGAGATTGCAGGTGAAGCAAACAGAGTCAGGAATCTACATCAATCAAGCTAAATATGCAAGAAATTTAGTCAAGAGATTTGGACTGGACAAGGCTGCTCATGCTAGAACACCAATGGCTGCTAATGTGAAATTAACAATTGATCTATCAGGTGAGTCTGTTGATGTTACTTTGTATAGAAGCATGATTGGTTGTCTCTTATATTTAACTGCTAGTCGTCCTGATATCTCTTTTAGTGTTGGTGTTTGCTCTAGATTTCAGTCTAATCCTAAGGTTTCTCATTTAAATGCTGTTAAGAGAATTATCAAATATGTGAGTGGAACCTGTGATTATGGATTGTTTTATAGCAAAGAGTTAAATTTGTCTCTTGCTGGTTTTTCTGATTCTGATTGGGCTGGGAATGCTGATGATAGAAAAAGCACCACTGGGGGGTGTTTCTATGTTGGAGCCAATCTTGTGGCTTGGATGAGTAAGAAACAAAATGTTTCTTTATCCACTGCTGAGGCTGAATATATTGCTGCTGGGAGTTGTTGTTCTCAGCTTCTTTGGATGAAAAAACTTTTGAGTGATTATGGGATTCCTCAAGACACCATGGTTGTCTATTGTGATAATTCTAGTGCCATAGACATATCTAAGAATCCTGTTCAGCATTCTAAGACCAAACACATTGAACTTAGATATCACTTCATTAGGGATTTGGTTGAAAAGAAAATTGTTATTCTTGAGTATATCCCTACTGACCGTCAAAATGCTGACATCTTCACCAAACCTCTTGATGGAAGTAAGTTTGAGACACTTCGTCAAGTCATTGGTGTGCTTCGGTGTCCTTAGTCTCTTTTGGCTTTCATGGTCCTTGTGCTTCATTGCTCATTCCTCTTGACCATTGTTCTTTGAGTTTTTTGTGTTTCTTTTGTTTTGTTTCTAGGATTGCATTGCATTACATTCATGCATTTCATTCTAGGATTTATTTGTTTTCTCTTAAATAAAAAAAAAAAAAAAAAAAAAAAAAAAGGAAGGAGAAAGCAAAAATGTGTTTGACATTGTTTTCTTGGTTTTGAAAACAAGGTTGGTCAATTTATTTACACATATCATGTCCTATGTACCTTGTTTAGCTTTGATGAGCTTATTTATTGCACTTGACTAGTTGAAACTTTGTAGTGCATGGTTGTTGGAAAGATTTTATGGTGTTTATCACTTTGTCTTGATCTTGAAGTCAATGTTATTTGACTGTCGGACTTGATCCTTTTGAGAAAGGCATAAATAACCATCTCACCACTGTTCACTAGCCAATCATGAACACCTTAGTGCATATCATAAGATTCTGTGCTCGAGAAAGTGTAGCACATGCACAAAAAGAACATAAGGTGTTCCTCGGCTTAATTGTTAATGATAATATTGGTGTGTACTATTAGGCTTGATGCCATCTCACATAAATAAAATTGGTGTGTACTATTAGGCTTGATGCCATCTCACAAAAAAAAAAAAAAAATGAGGCAAAAATACAAGAAACTTACATGATTGCAAGCTTTTGTTCTAGGAGATGTGGGAGTTATAGGATGTAACTCTTTAGGTGATAGTCTCTTTTAAATTCTATGTGATGGATTGTGTAGACTTTGTGATTGATTGCTATTCACATATCATCTCACATGTTTCTCAAAGTTTTTGCTAGTTGCACACACTACACAAGTTACTCTTTGCTAAACTTTGTACATGTTATTGTGTGTGTTTTTGGTCTGACCAACCAAGTTTGAAAATACTTTGAGAATTATGCAAAACAATTTTTTTTGCTTGAGAATTTATAAAGAGAATGGCTGAAATTTTCTTTGGAGAAACTGGGATTAAAATTGGGTTTTTGAAAAATCATTCCATCTCATACTCAGGCATTTTGTTTTCAATTATTTAATACTTTGAGGAGTTGTTTTCAAAATGAGGTTTGTGTGTTTCAAAACTGTGATTTTTCTCAAAATTTTTGTGAGCCTCTGCTCAATTCGATCGATTCATTCTGATTTTCGATCGATCGAAAAAAAAGCTTTAATTTGTTTAAAAAATGACTGTCTCATTCGATCGATCGAATGTATTTTTCGATCAATCGAAAGTCGCGAATCAGGTTTTTTTTAAAACACTGTTCTTGACTTTTTCAAACACCTTTTCAAAAGTTTTTCAAAGTCTTTTCTCTCTCTCCGACTTGGCAAGCTCAACTGTTCAAATTTTGTTCGTTTTCCTCCGGATTTTTTTGCAAGAATTCTCTTTCCTCAAGCCAGTATGTCTATCTTAATTGTTTAATTTGATCAATTTTGGGTTTTGTGAGAAATTGAAAAATCTAGGGTTCAATTGGGTTTAATTGATGAAATTGGCTTGTTGTTTTGATGAAATTGGTTATTCTAATCTGTTTTCAACAATGTGTGATGATCAATTCATCAATTTGTTTCAAAATTATCAAGTGGTTTTTCAAATTTTTTTAGGGTTTTTGTTAGAAACTCTATATTCGAGCCAATTTTGTGAAATTGAACCTAATTTGAACTGTGTTTATTGCATTAGTTCATGCATCACAACATTGTTATTGTTCATGTATCATATAGATTTTTTATATGTTTTTATTGTGCTAACTTGCAGTCTGCCCTTGGTTTTGTTTTATTCAGTTCTTTTAGTTTTCTCTTTGTGTCTCTGTCCTTTCCTTAGCATCATGCCTAGGAAGACTAGAGCCCGTAGGACTATTCCCTCCTTTTCTCCATCCCCTCCTTCTTTTGACCGTGAGAAGTTTCCAAGTGAGAAAAACCAAGAGATTTTTGAGAAGCTAAACCTTAAGAGAAAGATTTGGGCTGAGCGTTCTGTTCTCTTAGATGAACTTGATCTTGCCATTAAGGCAAACTTTGAGCGTCGGGGCTGGTTACCCTTGGTGGATGTTTCTGATCCTCCTCCACCTTCTGCCTTAATTAGAGAGTTCTTTTCGAACATCTCTATCCGCATCTATGATTCCAACACTTTGGTAAAGAGTTGGATATGAGGCGTAGAGTACACCATTACTCCCCGGGTAGTGGCTGATGCTCTAGGGGTACCTTTGGTCTAGAATCCTGTTTATCCTTATGATGAGTCTCCCGAGTTGAGTGATGTCTTGTCTTACATCACTGGGACTACTGTCCAGTGGGGTTCTGATCCTAGGATCACTTCTGCTGAGCTCTCCAGGTTGCACTATCTGTTCTTGAGGATAGTCTGTCATTCTATCTGTCCCATCTCTCATGTTCACACCATTCCTCTTGAGAGGTGTGTATTTTTGTACGCCCTGCTTACTGATGCTCCTATTAGTTTTCCTCATCTCTTTCTTCGTTCTTTAAACGATGTTTATAGGAGTTCATCTACTACTCATGCTCTTGTACATCCTATTTTTATTCATAGGATTTTGCTTTATCCTGATCTTAGTGGCTTCTCTTCCTCTAAGCCCGTTCATGTGATAGCTCCCATAGGTGCGTCTTTTCTTAGACAAAGGGCCGCTCATCTTCGAGCTGGTTCTAAACACCCTAGGTTTGAGCCGTCTGGTAGCGCACCTCTTCCTTCTTCTTCTACAGGTCTTGCTAGTGAGGATGTTCCTGATCCAGTTGGTGATGCTGCTGCTGCTGTTGATGTTCCTCCACCTCCTTCGACTGACTTTGATGTTCGTCGTACTCTGGAGACTGTCATGACCGTTCAGGCGGCTCATGGTCAGATTTTGGTGGACTTGCTAGATGAGATTCGTGCTCTGTGAGCCGACTTTACGCGTCTTCATTCACCTTCACCACCTCCTATTGATGGCGACTTGTGATTGCCCTTTGGCAGTCTGTCACAAAAAAGGAGGAGTGGAGTTTTTGCCTTGTAGAGGAGTTTTTGTAGCTAGGGGGAGATTTTTTTTTTTTTTGTTTTTGAGGAGCTTGTGGAGTTTTTAGATTGTATCTAGGTGCTTCACTTTGTATATCATTTTTGGGGATATTCATGTTAGGGGGAGTAACATTAATTGATATACATGTTATATTCATTGATTCTTGTTGCTTTGTGATTCACTGCTTATTGATTTATATTTATGAGTTGTTCATTCATATATGTCTTTATTTTGTGTTGTGTGAACCTTACAAGAATGTTATTCCTGTTGTTTTACTCTTTTCTATCACACATGCGTTTATGCGTTTATTGAGTATTTCAAGAATATACAGGTGATTCAACAAAGCTGCTGTCTACACTTGCAACCGATGGATAGTAGTTAGGGTTGAATTTGAGTTTATGAGCATTATTTTTGTAAAGGACTTTTTACTTGTAAAACTTTGAGCTTTTAATTAGGGTTTTGTCACGGATTGCCAAAGGGGGAGTTTGTTAGGTTCTAAAGGTTTAGGAATTTATGTATTTAGAACTCTAATGTGTAATATTGGCAAACCATGATCAAAACAATATGTTTAGTCTTGTTAAAGTGTGCTCAAAGTTGTTTAATTATTGTAAAGTTGGAATCGAGAGACAGTAGATGCATTGGGGCATTTCGGTCTGGCTCGATCGATCGAAGAATAGATTCGATCGATCGAAAATCGATCAGATTGTGTTTTTCTGCAGTTTTCCAACTCAGCCCTAACTCATTAAACGTTTAGAGTTTTATGTTTTTGCCCTAGGTATATAAGGCAAAATCCTAGCCACATTTTTAGAGTTGCTCCAGTTGTATTGTTGCTCATACATTGCTATTTTGTGTAAATCTCTTGTGAGATCTAGAGGAGCTTTCCTTTACACAAAGCTTAGGGTTTTCAAGATTGAGATTACTTCAACATCTTGATGATCAACTTGGTTGCTACCATTGAAGCTTAAAGAATATCAAGCATTGGTGCTTGTAGCTGATTGAAGAATTCAAGAAAGAAGGAGTCTGTGGATTCGGAGCTTGCACAGGGTCGTGTTAGTAAGTTCTACTGGTAGGTAGCATTAGGAAGTCGAGCGGGGAGCTTGTAAGTCCTTTTATATGAACTTCGATTCTTTCATAGTGAATTCAGTTTTGCCTTGAGGATCGGTGGGTAAAATCCTCCCCAGGTTTTTTACCGGTTTGGTTTTCCTGGGTGATCATATCTTGTGTTATTTTTTATTCCGCTGCTATATATTCTTGATATGATTGTTTGATTGTTTTAACCTAGAATTACTTAATTTGACTAAGTAACAACTTGGCTAATTAACTAGGCTACTCAATCTGGTTGTGTGTTAAGGGGTCTAAATTTTCCATCAGATTTTATAAATCTCGACAGATAGCAAGTGTCGAGGACCTATCGAGAAGGTGTCAAGTTTTAATGATTTTGCACTTCAGCTTGTTTTTTCTTGGACAGACTTGATGACTTCAACACTTGATCTTGAAATTTTGTTTCTTGAAGTATTAAAAACACCTAGAATTACCCAATTACAAGTAGAGTGCGTTTTGTCAAAGGATTAGCCAATTTACATAACTTAGTGACATATGTTCTTAACAAGTGAAAACACATATGTCCTAACAATGGAATTACTACTGATCCTTTTGGACAAAAAGTAAAATTTGAATTTGCTTCAAAGCTTGAAACTGATATTAATAATGCTTCAGACCTGTTTTATGATTTTCCTACTAATATATTTGCTCATGAACCAGGGATGAGTTTGTGCCAATATTTCACAGGTAATACTAGTAATGCCCAATTGTTAACTATTACCCATCACCCTAATATTCTCAATGATTCTTTGCAGGAATCAAGCAATGATGCGTGGGTAAATAGCACTAATAAGTGGGATAATAATAATATTTATACCACTAGTAAGTGGTTTATTCTGACTCCCTCGACAGAGAGGAAAAACAAGGGAAAAGCTCCTGCACAGGACTATTCTCAAAGCAAAAGGCTCCCAGCGGGACAACCTTTTAAAATGCATGAAGGCGCATCTTCTGGGGTAAAACCTAATGGATCAACATCCCTTTAAGAATTTGTCCCGGCAACGATGACATATTCCAATGGTGATATTATGGTTACTTTACAGGAAGTCTTATCCCAATCCTCATAATTTCATAATGGAGTCTATAGTGAATTACCAGATTTTATAAAATTTATTCTTGATAATCTCTATTTTGCTTTTACTAGAAACCACCATTCCTTGTTTGGAAAAACCCTCCAAGCTCTCGAAATCCACCTTGTTAACCTTACTACTCAAAATGAAGCTTACATGAGCCACTATGCCAACCTTATTTCTGAAAACAACCCTGTTTCAGAAAATAATCTTATTTCAGAAAATGAGGCTCTTAGTGGCCAACCTATAAAACTTCTTATGCTTTTCTATGATCATCTAACTTTGCTTAGGCTGTGCAGATGTCATCTTGTTCATCCATCTTCTCAAACTTGGACTCCACGAATTCCTTTTCTTCATCCACATCTTTAACAATCCCTTCAGTAGGATTGACGGTGGCAATGAAGGCATTTAGGATTCCATCATCCTCATTATTAGAGTCATCCTTAGGCTCAGTGTCACTCAACGTAGCAGCAAGTGTCTTGCTCTTCCCAATGGTCTTGAGATAAGTAGTCCACTCTTGTTTCATATTACCGAAACCTTGACACCCAAAGCACTTTGGTTTTGAGGGAACAGTGTACTAACTGCCATCCCTAGCATCCTTCTTGGCCTTCAATGCCATGCTCTAGCTCTTGCTCGATTTCCCAATCCTTGTCAAACCCAATTCATAGGTCTGCGGATTTCCAACCAACTCTGTCAAAGGAATTTTGTCAATATCCTTTGATTCCTCAATCGCAGTGATCTTGGCATGGAATATTTCAAGCAGTGATCTGAGCACCTTTCTCACAATCTTGGATTCAGAAATGGTTTCCCCACCGAGTGATTTTAAGGTCACCACTAGCACTTTATACCAACCTACAGTTGAACCCTTACCCCAATACCCAATTGAACTTATTCTATAGTGACAATCTTTCCTTTTCAATGCACGGCTCCTAGTACATGACTAACCAATTGCACGGATCTTAGTACACGACTTGATCACCAACTTGAGAAGGATGTTGGCTACAAAGTTCTTCAATTCATCCAAATGATGAAGATGATAAAGTTGCTTGGTCATAAAACCCTAAGGTGTACAAACACAGCAGCTTCTTGAAGAACTATGGCAAATTAGCTTTCCGGTCACACTCTTCTACACGCTTGTGGAATTTTCTCTTGTGCAACTTGTATCACCTTTTACTACCCTAAAAATAATCCTTATATATGTTTAGGGTCATGAGAAAAGAAAGCCCAAACATACATTCACGGATTAGATGAAAATCAACTTGAAAAACTGAACTTCATAAATCTCGACAGATGCCCTATCTGTCGAGCAGCTGTCGAGCCTCGGGCTGAAACAACTCTCTTTAAACCTCGATAGATGCGAGCTGTTGAGCTTTAATGAAAAGCACTTTCTCACTTGATTCTTGGACAGACTTGCATGGCTTTAACACTTGAACTTAAAACCTTGTTTTTGAAGAATTAAACACATTCTAGATCTACCCAATTATAAGTAAAGTGTGCTTTGTCAAAAGATTAGTCAGTTATGTAAAGTGTTGACATATGTTCCTAACACAAATCACATTTGTCCTAACATAGAAGACATTTTGTAAATAGATCAATGGCTACAAATTGCTTCAAGTTTTCTTGTTTTAACATCAACCCTAGAATTGAAAATGATTAAAATAAATAAATAAATAAATAAACAAAAAAAGCCATGCCTCGGTGAAACTTAAATTATGAAAAAAATTTCAATAGATCTAGAGTATAAAGGGCAAATGTGCTACTATTATTACATGAGTTTCATGTGTTAGGACATATGTGTTTCACTTGTTAAGAAAATATGTCATTCTTTTATGTAATTGGCTAATCCTTTGACAAAACACACTTTACTTGTAATTGGGTAGATCTAGGTGTTTTTAATACTTCAAGAAACTATGTTTCAAGATCAAATGTTGAAGTCATCAAGTCTGTCCAAGAAACAAGCTGAGAAGTGCAAATTCATTAAAGTTTGACAGCTGCATCTATCGAGCTTAAGAAAGCTGTTCCAACCTCGTGTTCTTGACACCTGCTCGACAGCTTCTCGACACCTCTTATCTATCGAGGTTTATGAAATTCGAAATTCTGATATGATTTTCAGCGCATGGATGCTCGCCTTGATACACTCTTTATTGAGTTGTATCAGGTGAATGTTCGTGTTGGCCGTATTGCTAGGCGACAGGTGACCATGGGTGGTTTTGCTCCTGAGACTTCTCCTCCACCTCCTCCAGTAGCTTCTGATTCTGTAGCTGAGGATGATGATGGTGATGGCAATGACGATGATGCTTCTGATGATGATGATTGAGATGCTAGCTCTACTAATAATATGTCTACTTGATACTTTATCCTTTGTCACTCGTGACAAAAAGGAGAAGTAGTTTTGGGATATAAGAGTACTCATTCTTACGGGGAAAGTTAGTATAGGACCATTTTGTTAGGGGGAGTGTTGTTGATCTGAGGGATGTAGTGAGGATTTTATGTATCTTTTACTTTCTTTCTTTTATAGATACATTGTTCTTGTACATTGGGTCTTGTGACCATTTATTGACATACATTGTACTTATCTTCTTTATATGTGGATGTATGTTTCTTTCACCTACCCTTACATGTGTTGTTTCTTTTCTTCCTTTATGCACATGCTCCTTATACTTGTATGTAATCTATGTTTCTGTTTCACAAAAAGATGCCTTGATGAGTTTTGTTTAAAGTGTTTTAGAAATATAGGTTGTCAAAGTCTACTTGCCATAAACTCTCTTCTTGCAAAGTTTTTCAAGAGTTTGTGTTAGGGTAGATTTTATTGTATGTAACAAGTGAGTATGAGTTGAGTGATTTCTGACTTCTCCCATATGTTCATTTGTTTGTTGTGGTTTTGTCACGGATTGCCAAAGAGAGAGATTGTTAGGACATATGTGTTTCACTTTTTAAGAACATATATCATTCTTTTATGTATTTGGCTAATCCTTTGACAAAACGCACTTTACTTGTAATTGGGTAGATCTAGGTGTTTTTAATACTTCAAGAAACTATTTTTTAAGATCAAGTGTTAAAGTCATCAAGTTTGTCCAAGAAACAAGCTAAGAAGTGCAAATTCATTAAAGCTTGACAGCTAGCTCGATAGCTAGCTCGACAACTGCATCTATCGAGCTTAAGAAAGCTATTCCAGCCCCGTGTTCTTAACACCTGCTCGACACCTCCTATCTATTGAGGTTTATGAAATTCAGAATTCTGATATGATTTTCTTGAAATTCGTGAATGTGTCTTTGGGCTTTCTTTTCTCCTAACCCTAGACATATAAAAGGATTGTTTTAAGGGCCAAAGAGTTTATAAGTTGCACAAGCATTAAGCAAAGTCTGTTCAAGCAAATTGTGACTGGAGACAAAGTTTTGCCCTAGTTCATCATTCTTGAAGAAGTTGCTGTGTATGTGCACCTTTGGGTTTTGTAACCAGGCATCTTCTTGATCTTCATCGTTGGGATGAATTGAAGAACTTTGCAACCAACAACCTTCTCTAGTTGGTGATTGAAGTCGCATACTGGGATCCATGCAATTGGTTAGTCACGTACTTGGGAGCCATGTATCAAAAGGAGAAATTGTCACTACAGAACAAGTCCAATTGGGTATTGGGGTAAAGGTTCAACTGTAGGTTGGTATAAGATACTGGGATTCCTTTACTTGTAACCGCTTGTTGTGATAATAGTGGAATTTCGGGAATAGTGACCTGAAAATCACCCGGTGGGGTTTTTGCCGTTAGGTTTTCCCCATTCGTAAAGAAATCACCGTGTCAATTTATTTTCCGCTACATACTTTAGTTATTGGTGATTTGTTTGTGCTACCATGCATTTGCATGTTAATTTGATTAATTAATAACTCGGCTAATTAATCAATTAATTTAATCACAAGGGGTCAATACGCATTTGGCCTATCATCATGTATTGTGGCACGTTTAGTACATTGTAATAGAGATTGTAAATGGAATAGCTATTCTCTTACCTTGTTGTGTGCTTTTACATGGAATATATATTCCTTATAAATGGATTCTTAGGTTTTAAGTTGTCGAATTTCATGACATTGTAATTTTAATTGAATCTGTATTGATTATCAAACATTCAACATTAAGAGTTAAAGTTACAACTCAAAGAAGAAAAATTTTCAAGATTTTGATTGTTATTTGATTGCCCTCCCGCTTGATTGAAATCCAAGCTTCAATAGTCTTTGAATCACATCTCGATCAATTGAGAGATGATTCTCAAGTGATGTTTGAGAATGGCTCAATCAATCAAGAATCAAGAAATGAGTAAATGAGGTATTTTAATGAAGCTAGTGTCGTATCTTTTTCAATTCTAAGTGGAACGCCCCTATTATACAATGTTAGGTTCTAAAAGTTTAGATCAATTAGCAAACCGTGAACACAAACTTGTCTAGATATAGATCTTAGAGTGTATAAGATTTATTAGACAATGCTCAAGGTGCTGCAAGTCAGAATACAAGAATAAGGAAGTTGTAGGTTCAAAAATTTGAAACATAGCAAGTTCGACCGATCAAGAGAATAGGTTCGATCGATCGAAATACGAGTTTTGTAGAATTTAATTAAAGCCCATCAAGCCCATTAAGTGATTAGCGCTTCAAATATATTTCACATAGTATTAAAAAAAATAAAAAAAATAAAAAAATAAAAAACTAAGACACGTTTTGTTATGACTTTGGAGGTGCTCTTTTGAGATCTAAAAGATGTTGTGCCTTCTCACAAAGTCACTACTGGAAATCATTCTCATACCAATAAAACCAATAGATCTGAAGCTGTTGCAACAAGATTATACATAGCTGATGATTTAAACCTTTAGGGGTAGTCTTGGAGTCACAAACTGGAGAGTTTGTATTGCTAAACCTTTGAGTGAGATCTCAGAGTCACAAACGGGGAGTTTGTGTTCAGCAAATTCAAGATAGAAAAGTTTGTGGAGTCGGAGCTACACGTGGTTATGCTAGTAAGTTCTACAAAAGGTAGCATTGGATTTAGGATTTAAATCTATTGGGGGGACTACAATTTGACTCCTTACAACCACTCTAAAAATAGGCATGCGTGGTGTAATGCCGAAAGCCATAAAAGATTTGAGTGTGTCTTCCTCATCACCAATTGGTTTTGAGGTGGAATGGCATAGCTCACGGTCCAACAAATGGTATCAAAGCCAAGGTCATGGGTTCAAGTCACGGAAGTGTCATTGTGAGGGAGGGATTGTTAGGGGAACCACAATTTGACTCCCTACAACTACTCTAAAAACAGGCCTGCGGGGTGTGATGTCGAAAGCCATAAAAGATTTGAGTGTCTTCCTCATCACCAATTGGTTTTGAGGTGGAATAGCATAGCTCACGGTCCGACAAAATCTATTGTAATCTTCCATTCTATCATAGTGGATTTGTTTACCTTGAGAATAGTTAGATTAAATTCTTGCCAGATTTTTAACTTGAAACGGTTGGTTTCATTGGTTTTCCTAGGTCATCATATTACTGTCTTCTTTAATTTTCCACACCAAGTAATATGTTTGCATGTGTTTAACCTAAATCTCATAATAAACCTAAGTAAATACTTGGCTAATTCATTAAGTTAAACAAATATGTTTTCAAGGGGTCTAAACCAAAAAAAAAAAAATCATACAAGACTTAATTAAGATTGTTGAGTCAAACTTTGAAAACCCCAGCTTCTGTTTTCCAATCTGTGTGTTTAAAGAGTAAATAAATATATTTCCAGTGGTGTTGTTGCTGCTATTGTGTGAATCAAGGCTAAAGCTATAAAACCTATCACAGTACATTTGCAACGAAATTCAAAGGCTCAAATCTGTTGGTGCACGCCAGTAAGTCATCTATTAGGAAAACTTTATGGTTATGTCTCAATTTTATTAGTGGTTTCATTCTTGGGGTTAGGATTAACCTTTGTACTGGTTTTTCCTGTAAATGTGGTCCATCAATTTTTCAGTTTTCCTTCATATGGTAGTATCAATTGCTTAACTATTTATTTCTTAGATATTGGTGACATATTTGCTAGCTTGTGGGGTTTTAACTTGTTAAAATTTGATCACGTGAGTTTTAAATGGCATAATTTTTTTTAACTTGTTGCATAATTAACAAATGGGTCTAAAACTTTCTTTTCAATTAAGATAAAACGAATTCATTTTGTGTGGGATTAATTTCTTGAATGTGATTCTTGACTCTTGTTTATCACAGATAAACTTCAATGTCATAAAATACTGCAACATGACAACTCAATTCAAGATGTATCTAATGAAGATAGTGGCCTTTTAACTGCATATAGTAAACTTCTTGGGGATTGTTTTAAATATCATAAAAGTGCTAAGAAATCTCATGTTAACCAATATTTAGCTCAAGGAAGGGGAATGAGTTTTTGGTCCTTGCAATTGAGGTCAAGGCGCAGTTTGTGTGGAAAATTTTAAATTAAAAGAGTCCAAGCAGTTTGGAGCAGATCAATGGGTCACGTTTGTAAGTCCTATTGGGTAAAAATTCTAAGAGTGAAATTTAGGGTTTAACTCTTGGAAATTTTCTTTTTCCTTTGGAAGACAAGTTTTTCACTTTGCCAACAAATCACCAATTAATGTTATATCACTTATGTTATTTATCATATGATTTTTTTTTTTTTTTTTTTTACTGTTATGGTAATTAACCCAAAATCAATTGAAATTTATAATCAAATAATGTGCAAAATTGATTTAAATCTACTAAAATCAATCAAAGTCACAATAACTCATGTAAAGTTGTGATTTACAACTATGTTTTATGTTGGCTTTATTCTATGACAAAAAGTGTTGTAATTGCCTTAATTTATTTCCTTTTATTTTGTGGGATTTTATTGTATTGGGTTTAGTATCAAGTTGGTGAAGACTCTAGCTTAAATGAGGAATCAGTGGATCTTGCGAGTGTCTCGCTGGAAGCTAACCCGCGAGAGAGCCATGTGAGAAGCACATGCTGGAAGCTGAAGAGTCATGCCAGGCTGTCGTTTTCGCGAGTGTCTCGTGGGTAAGGCCTTCCCGCGAGATAGTCGCGAAACATTCTGCCTGGAGGATTTTAATGAGTGACTTTCTTACCCTTCACCCATACTATATATACCCTCATTACCCACAAATGTTGAAGAGGCTATTCAAAGAGAAAAACCCTAGAGAGGTTTTCTAAAACACACACACCCATCTTTTGAGAGAGAGCTACTCATCCTTAGTGAGAAATTATTGTAGCCTCTTCTCCATCCCTCTCCCATTATCATACCTTGAGAGGAGATTTGTACCCAAACACAACCTACACCTATTTAGAGTGTAGAGAGTGTTTTGGAGCTACTGGGAAGCATTGGAAGAAGCCAAGGATGGCAGATGCAACATGGAGCTTGTTGCAAGATCCGGAGACCTAAGACAAGACACGGTTCCGAGAAGCCTTGTTGGAGTAGGAGCTTGGAGGGCTTAGGTACATCGGGTAGATTAGGCTTGAAGGGTCTCTTGCTAACTCATGTATCCCAACTAATTGTCTAGTAGATCGATTTCCACTTGGAGGGTGGCGGAGAGGTTTTTCGCCGAGTTCTTCGGTTTCCTCTTCGATAACACGTCTCGGTGTTATTTGTGTTTGCATCTCTCTTCCCTACTCTTGTTCATTTCATTTTTACTACTGTGTTGCTTTAAATATAGATTAGAGTAGTTGTCTTGCTTATACGCTTGTGTTTACACTATTCCCCACTTAGTATTAAGTTAGTGTATAATTAACCAAGCTGTAACTTTAATTTGGGGGTCTAAATAGCTCTTGTGTTCTTCAACACATTTCCGAGCTTTCAACTCACATGTTGAATATTCCTTCCCCCTCATGCACTAGTTTTCCTCTAAATGTTTGTTTGGTTGGATGGGTGAAAAATAGAGAGGATAGAAAATGGTAGGGTGATAGAAAAGTGGAAGGATAGAAAAGATTTTAATTTCCCTCCTTTTTGTTTGGTTGGGAGTGAAAAAATGGAGGAATGGAATGAGTGAATGATAGGCCAAGAATATATTCACCCCTTATGATAAATTAACCAATTGATTTAGCCAAGTTAATTAATTAATTTAATTAACATGCAAAACATGTGATAGCACAAACAAATCACCAATTAAATAAATGCAACAGAAATTAAATTGACACGGTGATTTATTTATGAATGGAGAAAACCTACACGGCAAAAACCCTACCGGGTGATTTTAAGGTCACCACTCTCGAGAATCTACTATTATCAAAACAAGCAGTTACAAGTAAAGGAATCCCAGTACCTTATACCAACCTACAGTTAAACCCTTATCCCAATACCCAATTGGACTTGTTCTGTAGTGACAATCTCTCCTTTTCAATGCACAGCTCTTAGTACGTGACTAACCAATAGATGTGCGGATCACAGTACGCGACTTAATCAACAATTTGAGAAAGATGTTGGCTGCAAAGTTCTTCATTTCTTCACACGATGAAGATCACGAAGCTCCTTGGTCACAAAACCTTAAGGTGTATAAACACAACAGCTTCTTCAAGAAAAAGTTGAACTAGGGCAAATTCTGTCTTCGGTCATAATTTGCATGAACAAAACTTTGTTTCACAACCTATGACGGCCCTTAAAATAGTCCTTATATATGTTTAGGGTTGTATATACACACAGATTGGACGAAAACCAGTTTTGAAAAACTGAACTTCATAAACCTCGACAGATAGGGTATCTATTGAGCTAGCTGTCGAGCTTTGGGCTTCAGTAACTTTTTAAACCTCGATATATACTAGCTGTTGAGCTTTAAAGACAAGCACTTCTTCACTTGTTTCTTGGACAGATTTGCATGGCTTTAACACCTAATCTTGAAACCTTGTTCCTTGAAGTATTAAACACATCCTAGATCTACCTAATTACAAGTAAAATGCGTTTTGTCAAAGGATTAGTCAATTACATAAAATATTGACATATGTTTCTAACTTGATTCACGTATGTCTTAACAGTGAGTTTATATAAATTTACTCATATACTCTTGTCAAAAAATAATGCCCAATTAAAAAAAAAAAAGTGACAAGCAACAAAAAAAAAAAAAAAAAAAAAAAAAAAAAAAAAAGCAATCACCCAAATTTATTAAAAAAAATCATGCCCAAAAAAACAAAATTCATGTCTAGTTAAACCAAAAAAAAGAAGAAGAAGAAAAACAAAACAAAGGACCATGCTATAGCCATAGGAAATCAAAAGAAAAGGGGGGGAGGGGGGGAATTTAGAGGCAACATCCCAAGAAAAAAAAGTAAAAAAAAAAAAAAAAAAGCAATGTTCTGAATCCCGTGTGCAACTTGCACATAGGCATTTTTGTCATTTAGCCAGCAGATTTCCCCCCACCAAGTTTTCTCCCCATTTAGGGAGACAACTTTTTGGTGGACCCTGGGAGAGAACACCCGGGCTCCACCATCATTTTTCTCTTTCCCTTCCAACCAAACACCCTTCAAAAAGTTTTCTCTCCTCAATTTCTCTTTTTTTTTTTTTCTTTTTTTTTTTTTTCATTTTCCCTAAAATCCACTCTACCAAACACACCCTTAACCGTACAGTGGAATGAATGCAAACAAAAACAAATAGTGGGGTGGATTTTGAATTTTGAAAACAGAGAGGAGAGACCATGTAAGGACTGGAGAGAGTCTAATAAAAAGGGAGGGAGAACCCAAAAAAAATAATAAATAAAGCAAAAATATACTTTTGGTCCTTACATTTTGGGCCAATTCCTATTTTTGTCCCTAAATTGATTTCGTGCCTACCTCAATCCCTGAAAATCAAAAATTGTTTCCGTTTTGGTTCCTGCCGACAACCCATTAATAGAAAAGTCCAACATGGCAAGTGGAATGCACTGTTTGCACATAAATGCTGACGTGGCTAATAAAATAATAATAATAATAAATTTACTTTGGAATTTTTAATAGCCACGTTAGCATTTAAAATGCCACGTTAGCTTTTAAATTAATAAAAAAAGCCAGGTCAAAAAATTTATTAAAAAAAATAATCTAATTAAAAAAATAATTTAATAATATTAAAAAAAGACAACAAACTTTGAAGTCTGAAAATAACAAGCCATATGGAAACCTTATACAAACACCAAATGCAAACAAGCTGTAAGTTTGAATGGGAACCCTTACAAGCAATAAGTCCAATATAAATCCCTATACAAACACCAAATTCAAACCCTAAATCTTGATTCCCACATCCAAAAATCCAAACTTTCCAAGCCTAAATATTGATTTTTAGCATCAAATAAAAAAACCATTAACAAAAACTTTATTGGGAGCTATGGAGTGGTTGCAGTCTGACCTAGATTGTTGTGGTGGTTGTTGTGAAACTATTAGGACATATATGATTCACTTGTTAGGAACATATGTCATTATTTTATACAATTGGCTAATCCTTTGACAAAACGCATTTTACTTGTATTTGGGTAGATCTAGGATGTGTTTAATACTTCAAAGAACAAGAGTTCAAGTCTAGTATTGAAGCCATGCAAGTCTGTCAAAGAAACAAGTGAAGGAGTGTTGATTTCTTAAAGCTCGATAGCTATTCGACAGATAGCTATCGAGGTATCTATCGAGGTTTAATGAGGCTCAACATTCACTATCTATCAAGGTATCTATTGAGGTTACGGGAATTTAGATTTTCAGATCTGATTTTCGGCCCATGTTTTTGTATTTGTGTAGAGTTTCTTTTCTCACAACTCTAAACTTATATAAGGCTTATTTTAGAGGCCGTCACATAAGAGAATACAAGGAGAACACATGCAAAAGGTGACCGATGCCTTATTCTCTCTTAAAGAAGCTACTGCGTCTTAAGGTTTTGTAACCAAGTACTTCTTAATCTTCATTGTTGATGAATTGAAGAACTTTGCAACCAACATTATTTTTCCTTAAGTTGGTGAGTGAGTCACATACTGAAATTCATGCAAAGGAGTTAGTCACATACTAGGATTTGTGCATCAAAGGGTAGTGTTCATATATTGAAGAGTTCAGAGGTTCTGAAGCGGTAGAAGGTTTCTGCTGTGAGTTCATCTACGGGAATTGTAGAGTCTAGGGACAAAGGTTTTGTACCAGATCTAAAACTTCTCTTTGCTATAGTGGATTTCTTTTCGGGAAGGTTTCCCCCCAGTTTTTTTTTACTGTGAAACTAGTTTGTTTCATTGGTTTTCCTGAGTCATCATATCTTGTCTTATTTATTTTTTCCGCTGCATTATTTTGACATGATATTAATGTTTGTTTGTTTTAACAAGTTTTATTCATAATAAATCTAACTAACAACTTGGGTTTAAAACTTGTTAATTCTATCAACTGAGATCTAAATTTCCCAATAGAAACATAGATCAATGGTGGTAGTGAGAGGTTAAGATTGGAAACCATGGCCGGAAACCGATAGTGGTAGTGGTGGGTTTGATCGGTGGTGGTATGTTCTTTTTTCTCTGAAAATCTGACTTTCTCTCTCTCTCTCTAAACCTGTCTCTATTGATTGTTTAATCGATGGTGGTGGTGGGTTTGATTGTTTGATCCATGGTGGTGGTCGTTGGGTTTTTGTAGGTTGGGTTTTTCTGGGTTTAATTGTTTGGGTTGGTTGTGTTGTTTTTTTGGATTGATTTGGTATTTTGTGGCTTTGGGATTTTATGATTTTTCTAGATTTGAGAAAACGAGGGCTTTGAGATTTATGATTTTGTTTTTGAATAGAAATTTTTTGAGTTTTCTATGTGTTTATTTCCCAAGAAAATGAAGAACATGAAGTTCACGTTCTGGGAAAGAAGAAATGAATGTTTTTAAGAAAAAAAAAAGTAAAAAAAAAAAAAGTTATTTAATTAGATTAATGTTTATTTTTTATAATTTTTTTTATATTTTCTGACCTGTCTTTTTTTATTAATTTAAATGCTAACATGACATTTAAAATGCCAAATAAATTTTATTATTATTTTATTAGCCACGTTAGCATTTACTGTGCAAATAATGCATTCCATTTGCCACATAAGACTTTTCTATTAGTGGGTAGACGACAGACAGAAACGGTTTTCGATTTTCAGGGACTAAGATAGGCGCAAAATCAATTTAGAGACCAAAATGGGAATTGACCCAAAATGTAGGGACCAAAAGTGTATTTTCGCCACCAAAAAAAAAAAAAAAAAAAAAAAAAGAGAGGAAGAAGAAAAAAAAAACTAGAAAGAACAGAGGAAACACATGGCGACACAATTTTTTTTTGATTTCACAACTAAGATACACCTGTCATGTTTCATCTCCTAAAATAATTTTCACTACATCTCTTTGCATCTAATTCTCCAAAGCCTTCGAAAAAAAAAAAAAAAAAAAAAAACATTGAGAGAGATTGAAACATCTTAGGAGAAAATCTAGTACTAAGAGGGGACAAATCTAGCCCCAAACTAACAAGTCCAATATCCAAGTTCCTACTGTTAGCCAAGCCCACATTGTATGCGGCTGGTTCAATATCTCTCTATCAACTATTGCTAGTGGAACATCACATGGTGGGAAGACCATCCTTGAGAGTAATGTTGTTGCCACCACCATACATATCTGTGAAGTCATCACCAAACTCATCCAAGAAAGTGCTAGGTATATTTTCAACCTTACAACTCTTATCTTTGCATGACTTTGTTGTTTAAAGCTTGGAAGCCTTGTTTTTTTTTTTTTTTTTTTTTTTTTTTTTTTTTTTTTTTTTTTTTTTTTTTTTTTTTGGTCTGAATGTTAAAGATTGAAACTTAGGCTATCTTGTGACTAAAGAATTAAAACTTGGCTGTAATAAAAGAAATTTAAGAGTCAAAAGTGGGGTTAAATCATGTCAGTCCATAACTTCTTAAAATGTGGACCTATACATTGAAAGGTTTTGATGAAAACAGGGTTTTGTAAACTATAGCTAATCTATAAGTTGTCTAGACCCACTCAACTTCCAACAAGCCCCCTTGTTTTTGGTTTTTACAAATAAAAACGTATGCTTTACATTTACCTTAAATCAAAACCAAGTTCACAGACTAATCTGATTAAGGATAAGTTTGGGATGAGCTTTTTTTGTTTTTTTTTGTTTTTTTTGTTTTTGTTTTGGTACTATTTATGAATTTCATTGTACTATTTATCTAACTTTTAACCCTTTTTTTTCCCAACACTTTCAGCAAAAAATTTTGCAGTTTAAGCTAAATAAGTTGTTCTCAAACAAATCCTAAACTCCACTATTAAAAAAAAAAGTATAATCCCACAGTTTTCCTTAAAATGAAATCTCCTCATGTTGCTTAGATAATAACTCGGAAGAGCTTAAAGTTGTGATTTACAACTATGTTTTATGTTGGCTTTATGCCATGACAAAAAGTGTTGTAATTGCTTTAATTTGTTTCCTTGTATTTTGTGGGATTTTATTGTATTGGGTTTAGTATTAAGTTGGTGAAGACTCAAGCTTAATTGAAAAATCAATGCATTTTGCGACTAGCTCACGAGAAGTTCGCGAGAAGGGTTCCTGCGAAAAGGGCATGTGAGAAGCACATGACTGGAAGCTGAATAGTCGTGCCAGGCTGTCGTTTTCGCAAGTGTCTCGCGAGTAAGGCCTTCCCGCTAGGTAGTCGCGTAACATTCTACCTAGAGGATTTTAATGAGTGACTTTCTTACCTTTCACCTATACTATATATACCCTCATTACCCACAAATGTAAAAGAGGCTATTCAGAGAGAAAAACCCTAAGAGAGGTTTCTACAACACACCCACCTATTAGAGAGAGCTGCCTATTCCTAGATAGAAATCTTTGTAGTCTCTTCTCATTCCCTCTCCTATTGTTATATCTATTGAGAGAAAATTTCTACCCAAACACTACCCACACACATTCAAAGTGCTGAGAGTGTTTTTGGTGCTGCTGGGAAGCATTGGAAGATGCCAAGGATGGTGGATGCAACATGGAGCTTGTTGCGAGATCCGGAGAGGTAGACAAGACACGGTTCCGAGAAGCCTTGTTGGAGTAGGAGCTTGGAGGGCTTAGGTACATCGGGTAAATTAGGCTTGGAGGGTCTCTTGCTAACCCATGTATTCCAACTGATTGTCTAATGGATCAATTACTGCTTGGAGGGTAGCGAAGAGCTTTTTCGCCGAGTTCTTTGGTTTCCTCTTCGATAACACATCGGCGTGTTATCATGTGTTTGCATTCTTCTTCCCTACTCTTTTACCGTTCATTTTACTGTTGTATTATAATGATTATGGGTTAGAGTAGCTTGTTTGTTTATCCACTCACATTTACTCTATTCCACACTTAGAATTAAGTTAGAGTAAAATCAATCAAGCCGTAACTTTAATTTAGGGGTCTAAATAGCTCTTGTGTTTTCACACATTTTCGAGCTTTCGGTTGTCATATCAGTTCCTTAATCTTCTTATTAATTTCTTTGTCATCACTTTGTTTTTGTCATTAACTTGCTATTTATTTTTATCATTATCTTGTCTTATGATTTAGCATTAGGCCACCATGCCATAAAATTAACTACTTGCTTGATTTGTTGTAATGAATTTGGTTAATAATTTTGCGTCCGTCAAATGATTAATTGAAGATCAAATAGTCCTTACTTATTTAGTAGATATCGGTAGACATATCGGGTGTTCGTGGGTAACTTCCTACAATGTAATTTGACCATGAACTTGTCCTTGGTGGACGTAAACCATTTTTCTTATCCATTGAAACAATCAAATAAAAAAAAGGGGTTCTTATTTTTTGTTTTGTTTTTCCTTAAAAAATAATAAAATAAGTGGTGACTCCTCAAATTTTAAAAACTCATGATTTTCTAATGAAAAAATATTCTCAAAATCAAAATTTTCATTTTTCCTAAGAGCCCTCCCTGAGGGGCGTCATGTGGCAGTGTCCACGAAGGGATAAAAAGGGAATGCCATCAAACAATATAATGTAGTGCTTTAAAAAGTGTCATGAACCTTAGTAAACTGTAAGGGATTACTTATGTCACCACAAAAAAATAAATAAATAAAAATAAAGTTAGAGCATGTTTGGTAGGCTGTAATAGCTACTATAATGTAATTGATATTTATATGATTTAGTTATTTAGTACTTTGGTTAAGTTATTATTAAAGGGAATAGTCTTTCGTTATGAATAACTATTCTTTAAAATAAGGAATAACTATTCATCTCTAAAAGGTTATAATAACTATTCTTTAGCAGGTGTATTAATTTTTAAAATGAATATATTTCCAAATATATAAATTTTCCATATGCACATAACAATTATAAAAATAAAAAATAAAAAATAAATCATAAAAGAATAATTTCTCTCTCAAATTTGAAAATATTCTTGAACAGTTTTAGACCCCTTAAAACACAACCAGATTGAGTAGCTTAGTTAATTAGCCAAGTTGTTAACTTAGTCAAATTATGCAATTCTAGGTTAAAACAATCAAACAATCATATCAAGAATATATAGTAGCGGAAAAATAAATAACACAAGATATAATCACTCAGGAAAACCAAACCAGTAAAAAACCTGGGGAGGATTTACCCACCGATCCTCAAAGCAAAATTGAATCCATTATGAAAGAATCAAAGTTCATACAAAAGGACTTACAAGCTCCCCGCTTGACTTCCTAATGCTACCTACCAGTAGAACTTACTGACACGACCCCGTGCAAGCTCCGAATCCACGAACTTCTTCTTTTTTGAATTCTTCAAACAGCTACAAGCACCCACGCTTGATATTCTTTAGCTTCAATGGTAGCAACCGAGTTGATCATCAAGATGTTGAAGTAATCTCTATCTTGAAAACCCTAAACTTTGTGTAAAGGAAAGCTCCTCTAGATCTCACAAGAGATTTACATAAAACAGCAATGTATGAGCAACAATACAACTATAGCAACTCTAAAAACGTGGCTAGGGTTTTGCCTTATATACCTAAGGCAAAAACATAAAACCCTAAACGTTTAATGAGTTAGGGCTGAGTTGGAAAAACTGTAGAAAACGCAATCTGGTCGACTTTCGATCGATCGAGTCTATTCTTCGATCGATCGAGCCAGACCGAAATGCCCCAATGCATCTACAGTCTCTCGATTCCAACTTTACAATAATTAATCAACTTTGAGCAAGCTTAAACAAGACTAAACATATTGTTTTGATCATTGTTTGCCAATATTACAAATTAGAGTTCTATATACATAAATTCCTAAACCTTTAGAACCTAACAAACTCCCCCTTTGGCAATCCGTGACAAAACACAAATTAAAATCTCAAAGTTTACAAGTAAAAAGCCCTTTACAAAAATAATGCTCATAAACTCAAATTCAATTATAACTACTATCCATCAGTTGCAAGTGTAGACAGCAGCTCAATTGAATCAACCTGTATATTCCTAAAACACTCAACAAACACATAAACGCATGTGTGACAGAAAAGAGTAAAACAACAGGTATAACATTCTTGTAAGATTCACACAACAAAAAATAAAGACATATATTAATGAACAACTCATAAATATAAATCAATAAGCAGTGAATTACAAAGCAACAAGAATCAATGAATATATCATGTATATCAATCAATGTAACTCCCCCTAACATGAATACCCCAAAAATGATATACAAAGTGAAGCACCTAGATACAATCTAAAAACTCCACAAGCTCCTCAAAAACAAAAAAGTCTCCCCCTAACTACAAAAACTCCTCTGCAAGTCAATCAAAAACTCTACTCCCCCTTTTTGTGACGGAATGCCAAAGGGCAATCACAAGTCATCATCAAAAGGAGGTGGTGAGGGTGAATGAAGACGGGCAAAGTCGGCTCGCAGAGCACAAATCTCATCAAGCAAGTCCACTAAAATTTGACCATGAGCCGCCTGAGCGGTCATGACAGTCTCCAAGGTACGACGAACATCAAAGTCAGTCGAAGGAGGTGGAGGAACATCAGCAGCAGCAGCATTATCACCAACAGGATCAGGAACATCCTCACCAGTAGGACCTGTAGAAGAAGAAGGAGGAAGAGGTGCGCTACTAGAAGGCTCAGACCTAGGGTGTTTAGAACCAGCTCTAAGATGAGTGGCCCTTTGTCTAAGGAAAGACGCACCTATGGGAGCAATCACATGAACGGGCTCGGAGGAAGGGAAATCCTCTAGACCTAAGTAAAGAAGAATCCTATGGATAAAAATAGGATGAACCAGTCCATGAGAAGACGATGAACTCCTATAAACATCATTTAAAGAACAAAGAAATAGATGAGGAAAACTAATAGGAGCATCAGTAACAAGAGCGTACAAAAATACACACCTCTCGAGAGGAATGGTGTGAACATGAGATATGGGCCAGATAGAATGACAGGCTATCCTAAAGAACAGATAATGCAACCCAGAGAGCTCAGCAGAGGTGATCCTAGGATCAAAACCCCACTAAATAGAAGTCCCAGTGATGTAAGACAAGACATCACTCAACTCGGGAGACTCATCATAAGGATAGACAGGATTCTGGACCAAAGGTACTCCTAGAGCATCAGCCACTACCTTGGGAGTAATGGTGTACTCTACGCCTCATATCCAACTCTTTATCAAAATGTTAGAATCATAGATGCAGACAGAGATGTTCAAAAAGAACTCTCTAATCAAGGCAGAAGGTGGAGGAGGATCAGAAATATCCACCAAGGGTAACCAGCCCCGACGCTCAAAGTTTGCCCTAATGGCAGGATCAAGTTCATCTAAGAGAACAGAACGTTCAGCCCAAATCTTTCTCCTAAGGTTTAGCTTCTCAAATATCTCTTGGTTTTTCTCACTCAGAAACTTCTCACGGTCAAAAGAATGAGGGGATGGAGAAGATGAGGAAATAGTCCTACGGGCTCTAGTTTTCCTAGGCATGATGCTAAGGAAAGGACAGAGACACAAAGAGAAAACCAAAAGAACCAAATAAAACAAAACCAAGGGCAGACTGCAAGTTAGCACACAAAAAAAATATAGAACAAAAATCTATATGATGCATGAACAATAACAATGTTGTGATGCATGAACTAATGCAGTAAACACAGTTCTAATTAGGTTCAATTTCACAAAATTGGCTCGAACATAGAGTTTCTAACAAAAGCCCTAAAAATTTGAAAAACCACTTGAAAATTTTGAAACAAATTAATGAATTGATCTTCACACATTGTTGAAAACAGATTAGAATAACTAATTTCATCAAAACAACAAGCCAATTTCATCAATTAAACTCAATTGAACAGAAATCCCCAATTCGGATCAATTACAAGCCCTAGAATTTTCAATTTCTCACAAAACCCAAAATTGATCAAATTAAACTATCAAGATCATGTGTATAACATGTCCCCACAAAAACCCATTGATCAATTACACAAAATTAAGCTTAAATCAACAAAAATCCCAAAAAGAAAAAGGTCCGAAAATTTAAGGGAAAGTGCATGAAAAATGCATGAAAATATGTAAATAAACTCAAAAGGAAGGGTAAGATAGTCATACCTGCTTGAGGAAAGAGAAACCTTGCAAAAAATCCGGAGGAAAACGACAAAAATTTGGACTTTTAGCTTGTTGAGTCGGAGAGAGAAAGAAAAGTTTGAAAAACTTTTTGAAAAAGTGTTTGAATCAGTCAAGAACAGTGTTTTTAAAAAACCTGATTCATGACTCTCGATTGATCGAAAATTACATTCGATCGATCGAATCAAACAGTCATTTTTAAACAAATTAAAGCACTTTTTCGATCGATTGAAAAATAGAATGGATCGATCGAACTGGGCAGAGGCTCACAAAAGTTTTGAGAAAAATCACAGTTTTGAAAATCACAAACCATATTTTGGAAACAACTCCTCAAAGCATTAAACAACTGAAACAAAATGCATGAGTATGAGATGGAATGCTTTTTCAAAAACCCAATTTTTAATCCCAGTTTCTCCAAAGAAAATTTCAGTCATTCTCTTTTTAAATTCTCAAGCAAAAAAATGTTTTGCATAATTCTCAAAGTATTTTCAAACTTAGTTGGTTAGACCAAAAACACACACAATAACATGTACAAAGTTTAGCAAAGAGTAACTTGTGTAGTGTGTGCAACTAGCAAAAACTTGAGATATATGTGAGGTGACATGTGAATAGAAATCAATCATAAAGTCTACACAATCCATCACATAGAATTTAAAAGAGACTATCACCTAAAAAGTTACATCATATAACTCTCACATCTCCTAAAACAAAAGCTTGCAATCATGTAAGTTTCTTGAATTTTGCCCCATTATTAGGTGAAATTTGGCATCAAGCCTAATAGTACACACCAGTTTTAATTATGTGAATTGGCATCAAGCCTAATGGTACACACCAATTTTAAGCATTAAGCAATTAAAGAGGTTACACCTTATGTTCTTTTTGTGCATATGCTACACTTTCTCAAGCATAAAATCTTATGATATGCACTAAGGAGCTTATGATTGGCTAGTGAACAGTGGTGAGATGGTTATTTATGCCTTTCTCAAAAGGATCAAGTCCGACAGTCAAATAACATGTGACTTCAAGATTAAGACAAAGTGATAAACACTATAAACATTTTTCCCACACAACATGCACTACAAAGCTTCAACTAGTCAAGTGCAATAAATAAGCTCATCCAAGCTAAACAAGGTACATAAGACATGTTATGTGTAAATAAATTGATCAACCTTGTTTTCAAAGACCAAGAGAAATAGTGTCAAAACACATTTTGTTATTCCCTTTTTTTTTTTTTTTTCAAAAGAGAAAACAAATGAATCCTAGAATGAAATGCATGAATGTAATGCAATGCAAATCCTAGAAACAAAAACGAAAGAAACACAAAAAACCAAAGAATAATGGTCACAGAGGAATGAGCAATGAAGCACAAGGACCATGTTAGAAAGACTCAATTAGGTCAAGTCTTTTGCATCCAAAACCTTTTAGACGTACCACGAGCATTTGAGTTCCTATTCACATTCGAGTGATTTCCAACTCTAGGATTGGAATTAAGGTTCAAAGCCTTTACCAATTCACCAATAAGTGCCATAGGATCTTGTGCTTGAGGCACAGACACTTTTGGTTTGTTTGCTCTCTTATCAACTTGAAGCTTGTAACAGTTAGGAAGAATGTGTCCAGACTTTCCACAACAATGAAAAACCCAAGTAGGTTTACCATGCATCTTGTCCTTAGAAAGGGTAGAATCCTTAGGTTTAGTCTCTCTCAGATCAACCCTAATCTCCCTAGGAGGAGAAACTTCTACAGGTTTGACTACCTCACTCACAGGTGGTTTGATAGTTTCACTCACAACCTCACTCACAGAAGGTTCAGAAGAAGAAGAAGGAACAAAGTTCGTGGAATATGGAGTAGACACAGAGATGCTTTCAACATATCCTAACTCAGATTTATCATAAGGATTGTAAAGTTGTGATTTACAACTATGTGTTTTGTTGGCTTTTATTCCGTGCCAAATTTGATTGTAATTACTATCAATTGTTTATACCCTGTATTTGTTGTGCGAATTGTTGTAAGGGGTGTGTGATAGAGAGTGTGTGAAGACTCAAGCAATTTGCAAGCTGATGGAATCTCGCGGGTATCTCGCGACTAAGCTTCCCGCGAAGTGAAGCATGTGCCCTGCACATGCTGGAATGCGAAGAGTCATGACAGATGGAGACAGCTGTCTCTCGCGAGTATCTCGCGGGTAAGGCCTTCCCGCGAGACACCCGCGAGACATGCTGTTCTGCCAGCCTGTACTGACTGACTCACACATTTTGCACCTATCCTATATAAACCCCCATTACCCACAAATGTTAAGGAATGCTTCAGAGAGAAAACCCTAGC